>NC_058404.1:187984618-188119838 GCF_002201575.2 Neomonachus schauinslandi
CCTGAACTGATGTTAAATTTTGTCAAATTACTTTTCTGTGTATATTTGAAAACCATCGTATGGTTTTCAAAATTAATATATTTTGCTTTATGAACTAGCATTTAATTAATCTTGGTGAATATTCCATGTGTACTAGAAAAGAACATGTAGACCAAATTTGGGTGTAGTGTTTTATAAATACTTCAAATTCAAATCTTCTGAATACTTGCTGATTTTTTTTTAACTACTAATGCCATCAATTACTGAAAAACGATTATCAAGATCTCTATATATGATTGTGGGTTTGTATATTTCTCCCTTTAGCTAGGTCAGTTTTTGCTTCATGTAATTAGGTGGATACTCATTTAGAAATATCAAATCATTAATATTTAATTATAATAAGATATACTTCTTGATCTCTGGTGATATTATCTGCACTTTAATATTAATACAACCACAGGTACTTTCTTATGATGAGGATGTGCATGATACATCATGGTATCCATTCCTTAACTTTCAGCCTATCAAAGTCTTTACACTTAAAGTGCACCTTTCATAAACATCATGCAATTATTTGGCTTTATTCTTTTTTATATTGTCATATAAAATTGCCATCTCTGCCCATTAAGGTATTGTGTTCATTTATTTTATTTACTTTTTAATTGAAGTTATTAACATACAGTGAGATATTAGTTTCAGGTGTATAATATAATGCTTCAACAATTCTATACTACTTTACCCATTTATAATAGATAAATTTTGGTATGATTAGGTTTAATTTTACCACGTTGCTATTTATTTTCTATTTGTCCCATGTTTTCTTTGTATCTTTATTTCTTTTTTCTCTCCTGTTTCATTGGAAGAAAAAGTTTAGATAAACTTTGTATTTTAGAACAATTTCAGATTTACAGAAAAACTGTCAAGTTATTACAGAATGTCATATACTTCAAACTTAGTTTCCCCTATTACTAACATCTTGGATTAGTATGGTACATTTGTTAGAATTAATAAACCAATATTGATACATCATTGTTAACTAAAGGTCATCCTTTATTTACAGTTACTAAGTTTTTACCTAAAGTCTGTTCTCTGGTTCAGGTTTCTCTCCAAGAAACCATATTACAGTTAGTAATCATGTCTCCTTGATTACTTCTTGGCCTTGACATTTTCTTAGATTTTTTTTTGATGACCTTGATAATTTTGAGGAATATTGATCCTTTTATAGAATGCCCCTCAATTGGGATTTGTCTGATATTTTATTCATGATTAGACAGAGATTATGGGTTTTAGAAGGAATAACAGAGAGGTCAAGTGCCATTTTCATTATGTCATGTTTAAAAAAAAATGTTTTGAATGCAGTTAACACACAATGTTACATTAGTTTCAGGTGTACAACATAGTGATTCAACTTCCCTATATGCTATGCTATGCTCACCACAAGTATCATATTAACAGTACATGATGTTAACCTTGATCACCTGGCTAAGGTAGTTTGTCAGGTTTTGCAATGCAAAGTTAATCTTTTCCCTTCTTATTTCCATACTATATTCTTTGGAAGGAAGTCACTAGCCAGTACACACTTATGGAGAGTTATGCTCCACCTGCTTAAGGGGGGCAATATCTACATAAATTATTTGGAATTCTTCTGCACAAAATTTTTGTCTATTCTTTTCCATTTACTAATTTATTCAGACATTTATTTATATCAATATAGACTCATGGATATTTATTTTATACTTTAGGTAATAATCCGATACTACTTTATTATATTGGTTAAATTTTTTGGCCAGTGGGAGCTTTTTTTGGTTGGCTGCTGTGTTCTCTGATACACCCTTAACTGTTGCATGTCTTTATTTATTTTTCTTCTCATTTTCCTTTTTTTTTTTTGAGACATGGTGAGTGGTGGAACACTTCCTTACTTCTTGACACTACAAGATGTTCCAGGATCCTTTGGTATAGTCCCTTATCTAGTGTTAGAATCAGGATTTTGGGGTTTTTTTTATTGAACAATATTAGTAATCAAGATCTGGGCACTAGGTGTGCTCATTTCTACTGGGGCCTTGATACTTCCAGGCCATATCAGGTAACAAAACAATGGAATATATGTGTGTATACTAACCTATGTATACACCTATATATAAAAATATTTATGTATGGAACAATCTACAACTACAGTAAGCTAAACATGAGTTTCTGCTTTTGTCTCTATCTTTAATCCATTACATATGGAACATTCTACCCTCTTTTCCTTGCATATCTGTAAGCACCACTTCAACAATGAGAAAAGTGCCTCGCTCCCACCATCTACAAACAGTTAACCTAGTTATTCAATTCTATTATACATATACAGCAGTATTAATTCTTAACTCACACCCCTGTGGGAAATAACTTCATCCGGTAGAGTACAATGCTAATGTGCAGTTCTCTTTACCTGTAGTCTTACAGATGCCATTCATTTTCAAAGTTAGTTAGGTTAGCACCTTTTCTTTCTTTTGTCTTCAGTGAGATTGTTTCATATATTTGTAATATAATTAGTTTTTTGTTATATTCTATATTCTATTCTAGGAGTCCCCCAACCTTCTTAAATTTGCATAAGCTTTATATGCTGCAAAATTCTATGAGCTTTGACAAAGTGCATATTGTCATGTATCCAACATTACAGCTTCCTTTGGTTTCTTTTTGTTTTCTATTTATTTCCTCTATTAGCTCCTTAGCTATATTGTTTTCATACATTTACATATAAATATATAATATGTATTTATTTTATATTAATAATAGCCCTGCAATAATAATATGCATCAGTAACCTAACACTATTTTGAATTAATGTAATGACAATTCACAGATAATATTACAACCCTACTACAGTACAATTCCATTTACTTCTCATTCTTTGTACTATTGCTGCCATTTGTTTTATTTCTGTATGTTATAAACCACATAACATATTATTATTTTTTTACTTTAAATTTTATTGTCTTTTTAAGATTTTGCTAAAAGGAAAAAAATAGTACTTACATTTCCCCACATATTAACCAGATTGGTTATCTTTATTCCTTACTCTAGATATCAGTGTCTCTTTGTTATTAATTATTTCAGCCTGAAAACTTCCCTTTAGCTTTGATCATAGTGTTCATACACTGAAAATGAATTCTTGCAACTTATTTTTATCTGCGTATTTCTTTATTATGTTGTTTTTTAAAATATATTTTCACCAGATGTGGAATTCTAAGTTGATTTTTTTTTATTCTCAACACTTTAAAAGATGGTGCTCCATTGATGTCTGGCTCCCCATCCCTGATACACATGGTGTCTTTTTTATCTGGTGGTTGCTTTTAGAATTTCCTCTTTATATTTGTTTTCAAAAGTTTGACTATGCTGCACCTAAGTGTGAATTTTTTTGTTTTTATTTTCCTTGGTGTTTCCTGTGCTTTTTGGGTTTGTAAGTTGAGGTTTTTTTAATCAAATTTTAAAAGATTTTGGCCATTATTTAAATATTTTTCTGCCAAGTCTTTTATGCCTTCTCATTCTAGGATTCAAATTACACATGTGTTTACTAATTTAAAATATTCCCATAGGACTCTAGTCCCTTGTTTAGTTTTTTCCTAATCTTATATTCCTTCTGTACTTTTATTTGGATAATTACTACTGATATATCTTTATGTTCAACAATTGGTTCTTCTGCTTTTGTTCTATCTGCTGTTGAAATAATCTAATAAATTTTAATGTCTTATACTGTACTTTTCAATTCAAAAACATCAATTTGACTCTACATTCTTTATTTGACATCTCTTCTAGAATCATTAATATTTTTTCATTTTACACCATAAATTATTTAGCACTTTTATAACAGTCATCTTAAAAATCTTGATGACTAATTATGCCATTTGAATTATCTGTGATTTTCTTTCTATTGATTAATTTTGCTCATGATTATGGGCCATAATTTCCTACTTCCTCATATCTTTCACAAGGCAGCATAACATGTGGTATGTCTAAAAGAATAATGGGTACTAAATTGTTATGTCTCTATCTCTGGGATGTGCAATCTCGTTCTTTAATCAGGCAGCTAAGGTGAGAGGCTGCTCTTTTAGATTCCAGCAAGACCTGGACTGAATTTAAATTAATGGACTTAATTTTTTAGAGCAATTTAAAATTCACAGGGAAATTGAGAAGAAGCTACAGAGATACTGACATACCTTTTACCCCCCACACATGCATAGTCTCCTGTTAACGTCCCCCACAAGAGTTGTGCCATTTTTTACATCTGATGAACCTATACTGACACATCATCATCACCCAAAGTCCATAGTTTACATTACAGTTCGCTCTTGGTGTGTACATTCTGTGAGGTTGGACCAAATGGATGACAACATATATCCATCATTATAGTACTATATAGAGTATTTTCACTGCCCTAAAATTCCTCTGTGCTCTGACTGTTCATCCCTCCCTCTACTCCTGAAGCTTTAATTGGGTTGCGTTCACCACTGGTTTCAAATAGAATTATAAAGACTGTACTTTACCTCTTAGCTTAACTCCCACTTTCAGGACAGCAGCCTCAGAGGGGCTAATCCTTTGATCTTTTCAGGATTTGCCCTGGAAGTAGTTCAGGATTTAGCCTCAGTCGGTTTTGGTTCATTTCTGTATCATACTTCAGCAAACCCTGGAATGTGAGCACTGTGAGACTATACACACACTGTTTTTGAGGCCACATTAATTTCTAGTTCTGTCACTTTTTCTGTCATTTCCTCATCAATACTAGATGAAATATTTATTTTTGTATTTGGGGTTTTTCCAGATAACATTCTCTTGCCACCCTTGCTGTTATTTTTCTCCTTGTAAAGTCTTCCCATCTAAGGCCTGACACCCATCTGCACACTTGCATTCACACCAGACACTTGTCACTATTGTGACAAGGATGATGCATCTGAACTTCTTTGTCCACCTACGAAGATTTCATCCCTTTTTGGCATTAATTTGTTATGGCACTTTGTATCAGCTGTTCTTCAATAACTTTTTTTAGAAAAGCTTTATATTTTGTCATTTTTCCCGTGTTTTTAGCATAGGTGATATGTTCTTCCTTATCCTACTATATCTTAATCCGAAGTGAAACTCTCCACAATCGCTTATTTCTTGGGCTTCTCTAATATCCTACTAATGTGTTTTAGCTCATCTACTCTTTCTCTTTCTTTCACAAAACAACACATTTACAACAATACAATCAAAGCCATCTTTCAAAAAAATAGCACAAGCCTGTTTATGTTTCCTTAGTGAGTAAGTGCTTTATTTTGGTATAGGAATCATAAGACGCTTACTCTCTGGAATCCTTCAGGCAAATGCCACTTCATAATGAGACTTTCTTTAGTTACCAGTTTATCTTCTAAAGTAACTGCAGCCTGTAGACATTAGATTTAAAACTGACAGATGAACCTGATTATTCTTCAATTGTTTGAAAGTTGGTGTATTAGCTCAGGCTGCCATAAAAAAAAAAAAATCACAGACTGGTGGCTTAAACAACAGAAATTTATTTTCTCACAGTTCTGGAAGCTAGAAGTCCATGATCAAAGTTCTGGCAAATTTGATTTCTAGTGAGGACTCTCTTCTTGGCATGTAGGTGGTTTATCTTCTTGCTGGGTCTTCATAGGACCTTTCTTCATGAGCACTGATAGAGAACTCTGCTGTCTCTTCTTCTTCTTTTAAGAAGCCCTATCAAAGTAGGGCTCTATCATTATAACCTCATTTATCCTCAGTTACATTTATAAAGGCCTTATTTCCAAATACAGTCACATTAGGTGTTAGGGCTTCAACATAGGAATTTTGGGGCAACACAATTCAGTTCACAGCACTTGATTTCAATATTATTTCCAAAATACAAATATATATTTGATTTTTATCTGTGTATTTTATTTGTTTATTTGTGCATTACTTATGCCTGGTTAGTCAGGTATTTGAAGGTCTGGCCATGCTTGGTTTCCTGAATTAGTACCGTATAGCCCCAGAAAGAAAGGGTCTGAAGTCTTTTCTTTGACCTATGTTGAAGCATCAAGGTGAACACTCTGTGGGTTCCATTATTGAGTCTAACTGTGATTCACATATAATTAAATGAAGCAGGACAGACTCCATCTCATGGTGACCTCTGAATGGTAGGGATGAATCAATCCTCCTTCTCTGTTATTTGTGTACGTGGAAGTCTGCTTAGGATAGGAAGGAACTCTAACTCTTAACTCTTTTGAATAAATCCTTCCATTTGTTTCCATTGTGTCTTTTGTGGATGGAAGGTAGTCTTAAGGCCTACTTTTACTCTACCCAAAGATAATATTCATTGTGATAGAGACTCATCATCCATTCCACTACCAGTGATTTGTCTAAGCCAATTATAATTCTGTCTCCCTCCTTGATTTTATCCAACCATAAATACCATGTGACCCAACTCTGGCCTTTGGGATATAAGAAGAAGTCTGCTGGTTGGCTTCATGGAATTAGGTTATCATTCTTGAGAGCTAGAAGAACAGCTACATGGGGTCTTGACTGAATATGAGTCCAGGAGCCTTTTTTTTTTTGGCCAGTTTACATGAAACTAACACTGAGAGTAGCAGAGCAGAGTGATAGAATGAACCTTTTCCCTGATAAATTTTTGAACCACCGAGTTGGTCAGTCTTATACCTCACTCTACCTCTGGGTCTCCAGTTATGAGTGACATAATAAATTTCATGACTTCTGTTACTTGCAGCCAACGTCTCTGAAACAATGTGCCATAAATGGTGAGTCTGTCATGTATATATGTCAACTCATTTGGAGGATAAAAAAACAAAACAAAACCTACTTTTACCATCACCTCTAGAAATAGAAACATTATTTCTTCATCAGACTGTACCCTCAAGGGTTTTCCCTGCTCTTGGCATCTTCTTAATATGGCCCATAAAGTCCAACATAGCTTTGACCTTGATCCCTATTTTTCATATGTAGTAAAGAGCCACGTGTACCTTTATTTAATTCCTCCAGTGAATCTGGCTGTGTCCTAGAGTAGTACCTTTTCACAAGTTGTTTCTTCCCCTTTCATGGCCTTCCTAATTTATTTAGTTAGTAGTTAGTCATTTTTAAATTCTCAGTGACAAACTTTCTCTGTGCTAACTCCCTGGACCAGGCCAGGCTCCCTTATTCCGTGCCCTTATAGCTTCCTGGAGTTCTCCCTCTTTGCTCCTTCTGAGTTTGTGGCTATATATTTGGATAATTATTTCTACATTTATTTTTCTTGATAATTATGTTTTAATCCTCAAAAGGTGAAGTCTGCTTAGGAATATATACTCTATACACAACATCGTTGTTAGTTTGCCCTGGTTGCCATAACAAAATACCACAGACTGAGTGGTTCAAGCAACAGAAATTTATTTTTCCCGGGGACGCCTGGGTGGCTCAGTCGGTTAAGCATCTACCTTTGGCTCAAGTTGTGATCCCAGGGTCTTGAGATCAAGTCCCACATTGGGCTCCTTGCTCAGTGGGGAGCCTGCTTCTCCCTCTGCCTGCCGCTCCCCCAGCTTGTGCTCTCTCTCTCACTCTCTGATGAATAGATGAAATCTTAAAAAACTTAATTAAAAAGAAGAAATTTATTTCTCCCAGTTTTAGGGGCTAGAAATCCAAGATCAAGGTTTTGGCAGTTTTGGTTTTTTCTGAGGCATCTTTCCTTGGCTTATAGATGACCACCTTCTTGCTGTGTCCTTCCAGGGTCTTTCCTCTGTGTGTATACATCCTTGTGGTGTGTGTGTGTGTGTGTCTCCAAATTTTCTCTTTTTAGAAGAATACCAGTCATATTGGATTAGGGCCCACCCTAAAGACCTCATTTTAATTTAATCACCCATTTAAAAAATTTATCTCCAAATACATTATATCCTGAGATACTAAGGGATGGAGACTCAGCAAATAAATTTTGGAGGAACACAATTCAGTCCATAACAGTGCCTAACATAGTGCTTGTTTTAGGAAGAATTCATCAAATAATTATTTGTTCAATATGACTACAAAGGCAGGGATTGTGGTGATGCCACAAGCCAAGGAATACTAGTTGCCCCCAGAAGCAGGAAGAGGAAAGGAACAAAGTCACCCCCCATAACCTAAGAGGGAATTTGGCCTTGCTGACACATGATTTCGGGTGAGTGGAACTGATTTCATACTTCTTGCCTCCAGAACTGTGGGAGAATAAATTTCTATTGTTTTAAGTCACACAAAAAAATATTTATTGAAGGAATGAATACAGGCATGGACTTTTCCATGTATAATGTAATTAAAGCTAACTACCATGCTCATTTCTTGCCTCTGATTATAGTCTGATAAGTGTGCCTCCCTCTCTTAGTGAAAAATCTAGACAAGGGAAAATAGTTCATTTATTATTTGCCTTTCAGTAGAGCGGTGATTCAAAATTTTCATATGTGACTTCAAACTCTGTGATCTTTCTATCTTTCTACCATACCACCTTTAGATGGAGATAATTGAAATGAGGTATGTGTACGGCTGATTAAAAAAAAAAAAAAGGAAGGAAAGAAATACATCAATTTACTATTTTCCATGGTATTTATCTAACAAATATATTCATTGGAAAATCCTATTTAAAAAAACGTCATGCATATTATCTAGGGGCAGTTGGATAGTTTTGATATTCAATTAGCAAGTTTTTATTGACCATTTACCATGAACCAGATACTGGCTCAGACAATGGACATAAAAAGTGAATGATTTCCAATGCTGTCTTTTAAGACATGGCCTAGATGAGGAAGACAGACAAGTAAAGAGGAAAAAAACTACGTTTTTTTTTAATGCTGAGAAAATAGAAATTACAGGATATCATGGAAACACTAGAAAGACTACCTGACCGAACCTGGGACATTTCTGTTGTGACTTTTTTGATTGCAAGTGATAGAAAACCCACTCTGAACTGTTTTTTTTTTTTTTTTATCTTTTTTTTTATTTTTTATTTTTTATTTTTTTTTTTAAAGATTTTATTTATTTATTTGAGAGAGCGAGAATGAGAGAGAGTACATGAGAGGGGGGAGGGTCAGAGAGAGAAGCAGGCTCCTCGCCGAGCAGGGAGCCCGATGCGGGACTCGATCCCGGGACTCCAGGATCATGACCTGAGCCGAAGGCAGTCGCTTAACCAACTGAGCCACCCAGGCGCCCTGAACTGTTTTTTTTTTTAAATGGGTTTATTTGATTCAGAATCTGAAAAGTCCAGGAGTACAGTGCTTTTGAAAACAGTTGGATTCAGGGCTCAAAGAGTGCCATCATCCTGAATTTCTGTCTCTTGGTTTTGCTCAGTTCTTTTCCACATGTTGGTTGCTCTTCAGGCTCCAGGAGGTGGACTCTCACAGCCGCAGCCCTAATCTCATACACTCTTGCCTACAAGTCCAGGGGAAGAGAGGCTCTCTTCTGTAGCAGCCCTCACAAACACCAGCTTGTTCTTATTGAATTAGCTCACATCACAGGTCTGCCACTCAGCTAATAACTGTGGCCAGGGTCATCTGACGAACTGACCCAGTTAGTATCCACTTAACCCAGAAGGGCTGAAAATGGATAGGTATTGAAATCCCAATGAAAACTGCAAGAATATTCATCCATCCATTCTGTAAGTCTGTATTGAGCACCTGTTCTGACCAGGATCTATTCTAGGTGCTAGGGAGACAACAGGGGCCAAAATAGAATCTCTGATCTCATGAAGCTTATATTTTATTGGGGAAGTGATAAATGAATAAGTACATACATAAGTAAATACGCAGTACACTAAATGGACACAAATATTATGGAGAAAAATAGAGGTAGACAAGAGGTACAGGGAGTTTAGTGGTGTTGGCAGTGGATTTGCTACTTAAGAGAGTGGCCAGGAATGATCGCTCTGATAAGGAGATCTGAAGTGAGCATCCATTCATGCAGCTATTTGAGGGAAGAAGAGTAGTCCAGACTGAAGAATGATCAAGGCCTTGATGTGGAAGCTTGCTTGCTATGTTTGAAAAAACCATATGGGCCTGGAGCATAGCAAATGATAATGAGAGAGGAGATGATACCAGATTTGGTGGAGAAAAGACAAATAGGGTCTTAAAGGCTAAAATAAAGATGTTGGCTTAGTTGAGATGGGAGCCAGCAGATGGTTTTGGGGAAAGGAATGGCTTTCTTTGATTTATGTTTTAAAAGGATAATTCTTGCAATTGTGTAAATCATAAACCGAGGATGGATAAAGGTATAGGTGGACCAATTTACAGGCTAACATAATCCAGACAAGAGATCATCTTGACAAATAACACCTTTGCCTACAGTGTTATTGGTCAAGGTTGTGGAAAAGGTGTCTGATACGGGATACATTTTGAAAGCCAAGCTCACAAGGACTTGCTGACAGATAGGAGATGTGTGAGTAAAAAGAGGAGTTATGGATGATTCCAAGGTTTTTTCCCTGACCAACTGGAAAAAAAAATGGGATTGTGTTTTGTTTTGCTGAATGGGCAATATTGTAGGAAAGACAGGCTTTGGGAAGAATACCAGAAACCTAGTTTCAGACATGCTAATTTTGAAATTTTACTGGCAATTCAACAGAAAATATTCAGTGGGTTTTCAGATACGTTAGTCCAGACTGTGAGGCTGAGTACTGGGTGGGATTCAAAGTTGGTGCCTTATAGCACATAGGTGTTAGTTAAGCCAGGAGACTTGGATAAGATCCCTGAAAGTGAATATAGATGGGAAAGAGAAGAGGAATGAGGACTGAGGCCTGGGAACTGTAACAGTTAAAGCAAGCCGAGGAGAAGGAACTATAAAAGGATACTACGAAGAAGGATAGGCTTGAGGGTAGAAGGAGAAACAGGAAAGTGTGGTATCTAAAATTCTAAACAAAGAAAAGCCATTCAGAAGGTAGGAGTGATCAGCTGGGCCAAATTTTTCTGATAGGTCCAGTAAGAAAAGAATGGGGAATTGACATTTGTATTTAACAACAGGTAAGCCATCAGTAATGAAGAACAAATGATTGTTTAGTAGAATCAGTGAATTAATGATTGACTGATTCAGTACAATTGTGGGGGTAAAAACTCATTTACAGGGATTTAAGGGAGTATTGGGAGAGAGGAATTCAGATAATGCACGTAGACCACATTTTTAAGGAGGTATTTTGTTTTTGGTGTTTGTTTTTGTAAGGAGAAGCAGAAAATTGTGGCAGTTGGAGACAAAAGAGGTGACATAAGATGGCTGTTTTTTTAAGATCACCAAAATAATGTGTTTTATGCTTACGCAAATAATCCTGTAAAGAAGGGAAATTTGATGATTCCACAAAGAGGGAACTAATTGATGGAGCATTGTCTTTAAGAAGGCAGGAGGCAATGGGAGTTGGTTTAGATAAAAATATGGATAGTTCTTCTGTAATAATATGCACAAAGGACAAGGCAGGGTAAATGGGCAGAAAGGTAGGGAGGTGGGTGAATGTGTGGTTGGGAGCCTGGAAGTTTTATGCTCATTGTTTCAGTATTTGTACTGCTGTAGGAAACATCGTCATGAAGTGATAAAAATATGGCAATACAGGCTTGTAAAGAGATAGGCTGTAGAAGAGGTTATAGAAGAGACAGAAAGGTATGAAACTGTCCACTGGGGAGTGGGACAATGACCGGCCCCAGCAAATAGAACAGTATCATTGGGTATCTGTGAGAGCCCTGTTGGGTCACAAATACATCAATCAGCACAGTTGTGTTTTCCTCCAGGTATTTACAGCTAGGAAAATGCAAGTACAAAGTGGGTACAAAGTTGGATTTAATCAGCACTAAGATTCTCCAAGGACTAAGAATGTAGAGATTGGGGGGAAAGTTTTGGTGCATGCAAATGAGTGGCTATAATTTTTGCATGGTCCATGGAATATAATCTGAGTCAAGAGTAAAGTGAGGACCTGTTATTTTTGTAAGAAAGAGAGATATATTCTGGGAAGAGCAAATTTCTATGGAAAAACTGACCTTTCCAGACTTTGCATCCAATGTTATCATATGATATATTATATACATATATAATATTAAATCTGAATATCTCTAAATTATATAAAAATATAATTCTATAATGCTTTAAAACAACTGAAAGTAGTCAAAATTGAAGCATTTGTTCATTTATTTCTTCAAAGTTATAGCAGCATAAATAACAAGAATGTTAAAATCACATGCACTTTTGGAAAAACTGATTTTTGAGAATAAGCATTTTCTCTTGCAAAGAACTACACTAAATTTGGTGCACGTACAATAAATCTAACTGAAAGGGTTTTACAGAAATTTTTCTGGAACAGTAAGGAAAATAAGTGATATCCATAAAACATAGAAGAAAGTGACACATGTTGTTAAGGGGGTCCAGATAAAATGATCTGATGATTAAGAGGAATGATGGTATCAATGAGAAAAAGAGAGAGAGAGAAAGAGAGAGAGAGAAAATGATACAACCTCATGGTATGAAATTTAATCATTTTCTGAATAATTTTGTTTCAAACCAATTAAATTTAAATTTGACTAGAGAACCTGGAGATTGTAACAGTTAAGATAATTTGGCCATCTCATTATTTTTTCCAACTTCTTTTGAGTTTTTCCTCTTGGACTGAAGCTAAAAAACTAAAATTTCCTCAGGCTCATTTTCACCAAGTTTCTGTATGTCCACTAATCCAACACAACTGCACGAGATTTGAATACAGACCTAAGGGGGAGAGAGAAGCGGGTGATGGGCATTCATCTTGCTTGTGTGGCTGGTGGAGGCAGCGTGGTTCAGGAGCTGGAAGCTGTCACATCAGTGTCCTGATAGAAAGTTTCCTTCCTGGGAAGCCCCTGATGTTAGGAGAGGCAGAAACATTGCTTTCTAGATTTGTTGTCACTTTGAGAGTTGTTCCTCTTATCTATTTTATCTTGCTTCCCGAGAAAGTCATTCAACACCCAGTAATAAATCTCTGTTCAAACTAGTTCAAATAGATTCTGTCTTCTGCATCGGAACCTCAGTGGAAAAAGAGAAACAGCCTTTGAGAGCCAGAAACTTGATCTGACCAAGGAGTGCCTCACACATCACAATCACCTTGAATCTATGCTGGACAAACACATTCCTGGGATACATTCTGTGACTGAGGCAAAAGTGATCAGGGAATCTCTATTTTTAACTAATGCCCGTATACGATTCTGATGTAGCCAATTCCTAGAGCAGTGAAAATTTGGTGTCCCTTGCTTGATTCAGAGAAATTATTCAGAGGTCTTCATGAAATTTAGTACGAAAAATGTGCCTGCGATTTTTCTGTGGTGTGGGTTGATTGAATTCATAGGTGAAGAAGAATCATTTATTGGCAATTCCCAGATCTCTGGGAATGATAAGTTTAATGATATCCCAACTCATTGACCACAGAGGTGCCCATGCACTCACAAACGCACGTACATACCCCAGACACCTTTTAATATCTGTTTTAAGATAGTTATTTTCCTGGGTTTAAAACATCATGGTGTAAGGTAATTGATATCTGGGGCACCTGGGTGGCTCAGATGGTTAAGCATCTGCCTTCGGTTCAGGTCATGATCCCAGGGTCCTGGGATCAAGCCCCACGTCTGACTCTTGGCTTGGCGGGTAGCCTGCTTCTCTCTCTCCCTCTGCCTCTCACCTGCTCATGCTCTCTCTCTCTCTCCCCCTCTGCCTCTCCCCTGCTCATGCTCTCTCTCTCTGTATCTCTCTGTCTCAAATGAATAAAGAAAATCTTTTAAAAAAAAGGTAATTGATATCAACATTTGGCTTTTGTTTTAAAAATAGAACTGAATGTATAGTACTAGGTAATGCTTTGTGCCTATCATACAGTTAGTTAATGGAAAGGAAGATTTTTGTTTTGTTTTTTCATTAAGGAAATTTCATCCTCTTATCAAAAACAGTATGTTGGAAAAAATGATATTCTAATTTTTCTCTTTTGGATGGGTACAATTCTCTTCCCCCAATATGTTCTTTCCAGAGTGTCTTTTTAGGAGTAGTTTTTTTTTTTTATTTAAAAATTTAATCATGGGGGGTGGGCACTTGGCTGGCTCAGTTGGCAGAACATGTGACTCTTCATCTCAAGGTTGTGAGGTCAAGCCCCACATTGGGTGTGGAGCCTACTTAAAAACAAAAAAAAGAAGAAGAAATAATTAACTAATCATAGTTTTAGATGTCCCTGAAAATATATAAAAAAAAAATACATTCACCATTAAATAACTACTGAACAGATAAAAATTTTCCTTTATGCCTCCTTGCTCATATATATTGCTGTAATGCCTTTTGTCACATTTTCTATTCTTTTCTATAATTAATTCTATATAATTAAAAGTCCCATTTACTGAGCATTTATTATATTCTAGGCAATTATCTGAACAAATTAAGTATGTTAGATAATTTTTACACACGTCAATACTATGGGGATGTTTCTATTACCAACTCCATCTTAAAATAGGAAAACTGAGTTTCAGAAATTAAGTGAGGAAATTTTCTAAGAAAGAACAGATTCAGATGCCTATGATATCATGTCTCATTAGTATTGTTGTATTTATATAATTGTCTTATTAATATATGTCCTACAACAAGGAACTTAAGTATGTATTATATAATAAGATTTAACCATCTTTTTACTGAAGATGATTTATCTTCTCACCTCTGTCTTCCTAGATGCATTGTTGCAGAAAAAGCTTGCAGAAAAATATCAGTTTAGTGTTTTTATAATAAAAACTAATAAAAACACATTCCAATTACGTTTCAAAATGCAAAGTTGATTAAAAATAAGAATATTTATACATAGTAAAACTGACAAAATTGTATCATATATATTTTTTGAAGTTATTGAAACTTAAGGAATAAAATTATGTCTTTTGTGCATGCTTCTGAATAAAATAAATAGTTAGAATTTTAATAAATTAAAATGCTATATTTGTATCTTTATAGGAACTTTTAGAGTCAAAATGGATATATAAAATGCCACAAATTTGGTGATCTGATCATTTCATACCAATAGTTTTGCCTGTCATGGGAGGAAAAAAACTAACAATTTCAAAATTACAATTATTTTCTATTATTATAACAGAATTTCAATGGACAGATTTTCTTTCTTTTTCTCTACCCAAATGTATGAAAACTGTATGCATATAAACACTCTGATTCTATCCTTAGCACACTTACAATATTCATGAATCTAAAATCACTCTTCTTCGTGTTTAGTCCAATAATGCCTCTTGTTCTCTCAAAGAAAGCGTCATATCCCCCAGATGTAAACATTGCTTTAAGAGCCAATGCCATATGCTGACAGATGGCATCCCATCTGTGGTTCAGTTATTAAAAATAAATTTCTTGGCTATGTTCAATAAATATAAGATATTCTTATCCATTTTTTCCAGAAATGTTTAGTTTTCAACCATAGGTTTAGCAAACCAAACCACAAAGCTCAATCCTATACAATAACTTGAGTAACGAAATAAGCCTTATGTCAGACTAAAACTATATATTTAGGCTAAGATGTTCAGAAGAGAAAAATATAGAGAAAGATAAATGCAAACTAATTTCTTTAAGTATTAGACTTTTGATTTGGCTCAGCTATTAGGGAGGAAATTTTTAAAAATCGTCCTCCCTTCTAGGAATAAAGCATTGGTGGATGGGGAGTATGAAATCCAAACTACTTGAAATGTTTTACACATTGCTCAGACTCCAAAATGCTTGTCAGTAGTTCTTTTGCTATGTCTTTACACCTTCAAATTAGTCATTTTTTTTCACGTTTCATTGTCAAACAAGACTTTGAAGGGAAATGTAAGTAATACATTTCTTATCATAAAGTGACAGAGTTTTGTTAGACGGATAGTAAAGGAAGAAAGGCAATGTGAGTTCTCACAGTGTATAATAAGGTAGGTTCCTTAGGCAAAAACTCTGATAACTGGTGATGTCAGGAGCAAGAGATGGGTAGGAAAAGCAAGTGAGAATCATGTTTGAAGGCTTTAAAAAAAAAAAATCAAGATCTTGGGTGTGAAAACCTTTGATACCCATATCCATGTTTCTCCTCCCCCATGGTATCTGAAATTGGATATTCTTTTGTCCTTCCCTTTCTTTCTCTTTCTTACTATCTCTTTTCCTTTTCTATTGTCTTCCTATTCTGAAACCATACACTACCTATAACTTCTAAGGTATATTTGTCGTTCAATCATTGTTCAACAAAGTTCGCCAGTACTTTTTGCTCAGAAGGCCCACAGCATGCAGAAACATGAAAGTAATCATTGGAAATCGTCTTCCAACAGAAATTAGAAAGTGATTAATTAACGCCAACTGAATGGTGGTCAGTGGTGAATCTGAAACTAAAATCTAGTCTCCCAACTTCCCGTTTCATGATCTTGACATTCTATCATGCATGTATTATGTGTCCTTATGGGGGACTGAGAGCATCAGTGACTGAGGGAACTAAGAGTTTTGGAATAATGTCTCTATCATTCCTACCAATTTGGAGCTAATATATCAGAAGCTAGAAGACAGAGTCAGGCAGGGGAATAAGGAAGAGTGGTTAACTGCAGCGAAGCAATACTTCGAAAATGTTAAACATTAATACATATATTTAAGCATATATAAAGAGAATTAAGCAAGGGCCCATACTTTCCAACATGATAATGATTAGGATTAATTTTACACTCCAAACAGATAAGGTCAGTATAAAATGGAAAGTGATATGCCAATCTCACTTACAAACATGGGAAGAAAATCCCTAAATAATGTTAGGAAACTGTGGTAAGCATTTTAAAATGGCCCACAAGATTCTCCTCTTGTTTTTTTTTTTTTTTAAAGATTTTATTTATTTATTCATGAGAGACAGAGAGAGAGACAGAGGCAGAGGGAGAAGCAGGCTCCCCGCGGAGCAGGGAGCCCGATGTGGGACTCGATCCCAGGACCCTGGGATCATGACCTGAGCCGAAGGCAGACGCTTAACCGACTGAGCCACCCAGGCGTCCCTCTCCTCTTGTTTTAATTTCTCCCCGTGAGTGTGAGTAGATTCTGTGAATATAATGAGCTATCACTCCCAAGCTTATGTAACAACATATGGCTATGATAACAGAATTTTGCAGATATAATTGAAGTCCCTAATCAATTTACTTTGAGTTAATCAAAAGACATATCCCAGGTGGACCTGGTCTAATCAGGTGAGCTCTTCCATGAGAGAGTCTCTCTGGCTGGCTTGGAGTAAGTCTCTAAGAGCTGAAAGTGGCCCGAGCCAACACAGAGAGAAAAAAAAAAAATGAGACATCACTCTTACAACCACAGAGAAATGAATTCTAGCAACATCCAAGTAACTTGAGGACCCCAAGTTCCAGCTGAGATCGTAGCTCTGACCAACACCTTGACTTCTGCCTGGTAAGACCCTGAGCAGAGGGCCCAACTCACATCTGGACTGACTCACAGAAATGGAAACTATGGATAATAAACTGTGTTTTTAAAGCCACTATGTTTGTGGTCATTTGTTACACAGTAATAGAAAGCTAATAAACAAACCAAATTCAGAGTATATTTGGGAATAAAATTAATATAATCACAAAGGGTAATAACTAATCAGTGCTAGAAGATATGTTCATATAACTTATCATATTAAATTAAAAGAGAAAAATCATATAGACATCTCATAAATGCAGAAAAAATTGATAAAATTCTGTGGATATCCATGACAAAAACTCTTTAACACCAGGAATAGGAGAGACGATGTCCCCTATTGCTGCCTCTATTCAAATTCTAGTAGATGAATTAGTGAATACATTAACAAAAGGTATAGAAATCACAGATGTAAAGTTCCATATAAGAAAAGGTGAAATTATTGTTTGTGAACTATATGATTGTTAAATCAGAAATCCATAAAATTTTATGGATAAATGTTTATAATTAATAAAATAATTCAGCAAGTTTAGAGAATATAAGAAAAATATATAAAAATCTCTTGTGATTCTATGCACAAATAATAAACAATTACAAAATGTACAAAATGTAAGGAACAAACCACATCATTTACGATAGCAACAAAACCATAAGGTTGTGAGGAATAAAACTAATCAAATATAAAAATGTAAATAAATGGAGAGTAGGCCATTTTCTTGGGAGAAAACTCTCAAAATTATAAACATGAGACTTATCCTCTAATTAACTTATAGATCATTTCAGTTTCAATTGTTTCTCATGAAATCTGAAAAAGTGATTATAAACTTCAAATATAAGGGAAAATTTTCCTTAAGGAAAACGAAGGAGATTATGGCTCATTAGATTCTAAGTTGTTAAAAACTAACTAATTAAAGTAAGTTGCTATTTGTGCAAGTATAGAAAAACAGAGGAAATAAACAAAACAGAGTTTTAAAGACGCAAATTTATATGAATGTTTGGTAAAGAGTTAAAAAACAGCATTAGAAATCATGTCAGAAGGGACAGACAATTCATAAATAATGCTGAGACAATCGACTATTCAAATATAACATTAAACCAAATTCTCACTTTACTCCAGATACACAAGTATATTTCATATGCATTAAAGGTCAAGTTATGAGAATCAAAGCAATAAAAAATTGGAATGCAATACAGAAGTTATATTTATATTATTAGAACGAGAAATGATTTGGAAGAAAAATAAATTATAATCTATAAACTAATAAAATGGTATTTTGATTACATTAAAGTAAAAACACTAATAAACTATTATGCAATGAAACTCATCATGAAGTTTAAAAAAATGTTACAGACTGGAGAAGAGGCTTGTAATGTGCATAGGTAAGATTGGTAACCATAATATATAAAAATTTCTACCAACCAAAAAGAAAAAGAACACCACTACCCCATCCCACAAGAAAAGAACATCCCATAATATACAAAGAAAGAAATAGTAATGGCCAGTAAACCATTTTTGTGCATAGAAAGATGCTCAACCTCACTAATAATGAGCAAAATTAAAATTAAGTAAATAATTCATTACCCAATAGATGGCAAAAATTAGTAAGTCTGGTAGCTTTAAATACTGTCAAAGATGTGGGTACACAAAAGCTACTAAATCTTGTGACACGAGTAAATTGGTAATCATTTTTTTTAAAACCTAGGAGCCTTGCTGATGCCCATAACCTATTCAGGCAGACCGATTTCGTTTCCAGATATCTAAGGTAGAGAAACTCTCACCCCACATGTGTACAGAGTATATGTAAAGATATTCATTGTAATACTGCCTGTTAAAAATAACATAACAACCTTACACAGGGCAAATGGATACATCTCAAAAACTTGGGCTAGGAAAGAAGTAACCAAATGATTCTTATGTATAAAACAATTCCCAAATGAATTATGAATGGATAAATGGGTGGTAAAATTACATAATTATACATGGGGCCAAGGTACACTGATTTCAAAATAATGGTTACCTCTGGGAAGAAATGCTGGTTATAATAAGGACAGAGTGGAGCCTTTACTGTATTTGTAACATGTGTTCCTTGAGGAAGATGTGTGAAATAGAGGAAGAAGGAAAGGGAAGGGGAGAGGGACAAGGGAGGGGAGCAGAGTGGAGGGCAGAGAGGAAATATAAGTTAATGTGTATTTGTGCATAAGTATCTCAGTTACTTTTTTTTTAATTTTTGGAAATGTAGAAAATTTCATTATTAAAATACATTTTACAGTGACTTCAAGGGGAGAGAGTCAGGTTAGAAATGATATTTTTTTCCAGCAAATGTTAAAGAGCAATTTGGGAAGATAAGTGGCCCCCTTTGTTGACTTTCTAACATTGTAGACCACGACTCAAGGCAGAAAAGGCATTTTACCTATTGACCTAATATATCCAAAAGTTTTACAAAGCCCTAGTTATCCCTTACAATGCTAAACACATTAGCTCTTCTTTTGTTTTGTTCTGCTTTGCGCTGTTTTCCAGTCTACGTTACTGTACGCTGTGCATGCTCTTCTGTCATTTTATTCCCTCTCCTATTTCTTTTTACAAAATGCCAATCCTGACCAATTATAATGACTTTGAGACCCACTGGTGGATTCTGGCCCAGAGTTTGAAATAGTGGTCTTATGCCAAGAAAAAGACATTTGAATGAGATCTGTAATTTAATTCTGACTTTGACATTGTGAAGTCTGTAAAACTCAGTTAACTGTGTTGGCTTAGTTCATCACAGGAGAAACAGAACTGACTCTGGCATAGGGGATCGTTCGTCAGTTACTTACTGAGCATCTACCAAGCACCAGATCCTTTTCAAATACTGAGATCAAGATAGCTAATGTTTATTGAGAATGCTTTTCATTAATGAAAGGACTATGCTATTTTCATTATTTTACAAAAAAAAAAAAAAAGAGAGAGAGATTCAGCGAAACATAGACAGCAAAATATAGAATCGTTCTCAATTAGACCAAAGGATTTTTATAAGACCCGGAGGTCCCAAATGTAGTCCTCTGGAGAATGTCAAATGTATGGCTATTGGAAATAAAATGTTTTACAGGAAAACTTTTCATGGGATGTATTAAATATGAATTGTACTCTTTGATGCTCTGGAGAATAAAAATGTGGTAACACTTTCAAAAATTAAATTAAATCTTATTCCTAGCTCTCCCTTGTTAGGAGGGGGAACAATTTAACCTAATTTGGGCTTTGGGGGACCTCTTGACCTCACCTTTCACCTCCTTTAAGTCACATTCAGGGTGAGGTATTTGTGGTGTTTAGAAAATAAGAGAAAAGACTTCAGTCTTCCCTTCATTGTGTGTGCTGCTGAGGTGCCCTGGGGTCCTTTACCAAAGTTGGACAGGGGACTCTTTCCTGGAGCTCTCAGCGCTGTGGCCCTTGGGCTCCATAAACCTCAGTGTCTATAGGGCAACTTACTAGAGACTTCAGGGTGGTATGGATATCCACCGTGTAACCCCTACCCAGCTGTCACCACCATAGAAAAACACAAACAGGGACCAAATCTTTCTACCTCTATCTGCCTTGGAAGCTGCCTGCCAGCTCCTGACAACCCAGCCTCCCCCTCTCCAAACCCCTGGGCTTCTCTCCACCCTGAGCCTAGTATAATGTAGTTCTTGTTGAACCAACCAAACCTCTTAAACATGGCTGGAGGGGAAGGTTCCAGCACATAGTGGTCCTGGAGTGCATGCAGGGGGCGAATAGAAAAGTAATTCTCATTACAGGTATCTCCTGCTTTCAGAAAGTTCACATTCCGCCACTTTACTTTTACCAGAGACCTGCATTAGTCCCTGTTTTTGCTAACTGAAGGAAATCCGCATGATTTCCAGTTGCAGAAAAAAAGCCCTTGCTGAGCTAATATAGGCCTTTGGTAAAAGCAAAGTGGTGGAATGTGAACTTGGAAGTTGGCTTTATGCTTTGCTTTACAACATTTCAGCTTACAAAGTTTCCATAGGAATGCTTTACTTGGGACAGCAAGGAAAGCCTATATTCCTGATTATTCCACAACTACGAAACAAAGCACAAATTAATATCTCAATAAATTATTCTGAAACACTTGTGTGATATGTAAGCTTAAACGCCTATAGAAGACAGTGTTTCCACATGCAACATTTCGGGAAGAATTGTTTTTCCTTTTAAAAATGGTTTATTTTGCCATTTCTAATTATACACTCTGATCTAACAAGAAACAGAGACTCAAATTAACATACTATTAGTTGATGTATTTATTTATTAATTACTCAGATTGTGTTCCAACCTCCCCCCTGGAGGTTGTCAATCTTTTTTCTCTATACGTGTTGTGAATATTAGGTGGGTAAATACTGGACATTTTTATATTTTCCTTGTGATTTATCATAACTCAGAGCTCCTCCATCCATAAAAATGTGCTTTATTTATTATATCTGTGGCAAATGTAGGTATAGCAGCTCTTTTGATTTGCATTTACCTCTGTTTTCCAATCTTTGAGATTTCAATGTGCTTTTCAATGTCCTTATATTTTAAGCGTCCAATGTGACAGGATCGGCCACTAGTAAGAGGAGTCTACTCACTTTTATTTTAATTATTGATTTACTTCTATTATTATATTTCACATTTTCTAATTACTCTGATATTACAATGTTCTCCATTTTCATTTTTTACTTCTATCACTGTTTGAAGTATTTTTCTATTTAATATTTTTCTCAACTAGTCAGCCCTTTCAACTTCTATTTTTATGCTATCTTAATTATTATAAACTTACATAATAAAGTCTTAGGTTAATCAATATCTTTAGCCTTCTCCCAAATAATACAAGAAAGAATACATTAATTATAATCAACCTTTTCTTAATTTTCCTCCAAATTATTTATTTTATTATAATCTTAGGTGATGAATGCTCATTTTGATTTACCCACATTGGGCGCCTGGGTGGCTCAGTTGGTTAAGTGACTGCCTTCGGCTCAGGTCATGATCCTGGAGTCCCGGGATGGAGTCCCGCATCGGGCTCTCTGCTCGTTGGGGAGTCTGCTTCTCCCTCTGACCCTCCTCCCTCTCATGCTCTCTGTCTCTCATTCTCTCTGTCTCAAATAAATAAATAAAATCTTTAAAAAAAAAAAAAAGATTTACCCACATACATAGGCATTTAGTTTTACACCTTTGTTTCTTACAATTTGCTCTTTATTTTGGGGGCTTTCCTTTCTCTCATTTTGAAGTATATTTCTGTCAAAGAATTGTTCAAAAAACGATTTTAAAAAATTCCTCGAAAATAGTGAGCATGTGATAAAGTTTTATTTAACTCACTGGTAAGGGTAGCATGACGTGGCTCAAGGGACAAGTTTAGAAACGGGGTACACCAGCTGTGAGGAGAAAGGAATGCTCACAAGAGATGAGATGCTGTGTTACTTGAGCCAGGACGACACACCATGGTCTCTGTGGTGTCCTCTCTAAAAAACAAAGCGTCATCCTACCTTCACAGTTCTACGGGATTGTAAGATGTCTGAAACTTAATCAGTTATGCAAATAGCATTACATTCTCCCAGAGAATCCGCTGACCATTAGGTAAACTTGTTAGAAAATGCCCTCTCTCATTCATCATTAACAGCTCAGAGAGTCACTTGTTTTATTCCCAAAGCATGGATAATTTTTTTTTACCATCTTATAAATGTTTTTTACTGACATTATGATGGTTAATTGGGGGGGGGAGGGGGGGAGGGGGGGGGGGGGGGGAAGGGGGAGTATTCTGAATACGTCTTTTTGCCCTCATACTTAATGACTTACAAGGCATAAAATTCTAGATTTACAGTTATTTTCTCTCATCTTTTAAAACATGTTCCACTACTAATGATCTTTTGGCTCTCTGTGTGCTACTCTTTTGTAATAATTTGTTGCCTGTTTCTCTGGCTGCTTTTAAACCTACATTGTCTTTGGTGTTTACAGTTTCAATATGTTTCTAGGTATTGATTTCAGTTTGTTTTATTGTAAGCTCAGTTATGGATTTAAAATGAAGTTTATTTTATATATCCCTGATAATGTTTAGGTCTTTTTTAGATAAAGGATTTTTAGGATATATTGTCTACAACATTTCCAGAAATGGAAGTCCAGGCACCCATTCTCAAGACATCTTTTTTGCAACATTTATTAAACCAAAATGAAATTTTAAACCAAGAAGTCATTGTATCCTTAAAAAAAGCAACAAAGCAAACAAACACAATGACAAAACCCAGACGATAGAAGCAACGGGGGAAATTCCAAGATAAATGAAGGGGGGGAAGTCGGAGGGGGAGATGAACTATGAGAGACGATGGACTCTGAAAATCAAACTGAGGGTTCTAGAGGGGAGGGGGGTGGGAGGATGGGTTAGCCTGGTGATGGGTATTAAAGAGGGCATGTTCTGCATGGAGCACTGGGTGTTATGCACAAACAATGAATCATGGAACACTACATCAAAAACTAATGATGTAATGTATGGTGATTAACATAACAATAAAAACATTTTAAAAAGGGATAAAAAATAGATAAGTATGGATAAACAATAGAGAGGAATAGCATTATGAAAATTATGTGAGACCTTGTGTATGAGAAGTTATTTATAATCTCTGAAGATCTCCATAAAATATTAGCTCTTCCTAGGTATTACATGACTAATGGTGTTTTATCTTTTTACCTTGCAAAAGAGGCCCAAACGTGTTCAAACTTAATTTTGTATAGGAGGAAGACAATTGCAGGCCTTCAGTAAGAAGTTAAGTCAATAGGGGGAAAAAAACAAAGTTTAAGGGTAGTTTAATTTCCTGTAGACTAAGAGCAAATGTTGACAGAAGTAAGTGTTGCTTTTGTCTTAATTTCAGAAAATGTTATTTTGCTCCTGGAAGAACACCAGGAGGGAAGAAAGAGTGGTGGAAAAATTTGATTTGGCTTGGTCATTGAAGGGCAGTTTCCAATCCTAGAAAGAGTTGAAGCAGTTATTCTGTTTGATGTGCTTGCAGAGAAATTAAATGGAGCACTGGTTGACCTTTTCAGTCTGAAAATATTTGAGTGTTTGCTAACCTATTTATTAACTAGTTTCACATCTGCTCCTAATGTGATTACATGTAGATTATTTTCATAGCTTCACCAAAGAGACATTAGATGATGGTTCCTTTCTTGCTTGGAAATTGAAGTTCAGCTTCTATTTGTGACTCTCAGTGGAAGCTTTGTTCTCAGAACCCCCAGAGCTTGATTGTTTTGACAAAACTCTATTTTCAGGAAGAAATCCCCTCCTCATGCAGACTGCCTGCAGAATTCCCTTACAGGTTCAGAGGTTTTGCTACAGGAGAACAGAGAACATACATAGAACCTGGAGGCTGAAAGTTGTGTGTTGTTTTGTTTTGTTTTGTTTTTTAATTTCCTACTTACTTTGTTTTAGTTGTATTTTGTCACTACTTACGTCTGAGATGGTAAGAATTCTCTGGAACCCATTTTTCAAGTAAAGTCAATGCTAGGTTTCTGCCTCCTGGACATAGAGTACTAGTCTACCTTTTTCCCTCTCCTGCTTACATATTTCTTTTTTCTTTTCTTTCTATTTTTTTTAATCAAGAACTTTCTCTTAAGATTAAAAAATCTGAACTTGCAAAGGAAATTCTCATGGGCTTGGGAAGTGATGAAAATATAGTAATATCAAATAACTAACTGCTCCCACTGAGAACAGTGAATCAGACTCTCATCTTATGTGACTCTTGGGCAATTTGCCCACTGTGTCAACCATCTCGGGATCCCAGCCGAGGTGGTAGCTCTAATTAGCCCCACTTTTTATTTCCTGGCAAGGAAAAATCTTTCTAATTATTTAATAATCCTGATTCATTCTGAAATAAATTTCAACACATTATATTTTACCATCAGTAAAGGCAATGTGTTAATTTCATTTTAATTGCCAGTATTCAGGAGGCTGTTAAAAATCAATGAATATCACTGAGAGCAGAAACTTATGGAATATGGACTGGAATCAAATGATCAAATCCTTAAGGAATATATCAGTTTTTGAGTTTCATTGCATCCTTATTTAAAAATACACCATATTCTATAAATCCATGAGGGTACATTGCATATGGTTTTGGTCACCACTGTCCCTTCACCCTTTCACAGTTTGCTTGGTTATAATATAGAACATGCTCATTAGATATTTGTAAAATTCATTATTGAATGAATCAATGGTTATATCTAGATATGCATATGTCAAAAAGCATAAAATATCAAAGGAAAAAGGTTTCTTCTGCTTTCTGCTGAGGGTTTTTTATGCTTCCTAAATGCTTTAGGCTACACCAGAATAAAATAACATTTAAAAAGTACAGACTTTCACCTGTACTTATCTATCCCAAACTGTGGTAAAGCTAACCATTTAAGATGAGGTTTGATGTAGCAAGAAAAATTGTGCCAACCAGGCTCTTCTGAAGTGACACTTCCCCTAGTATGTAGGTGGTTAATGTGATCTGATAGAGAAAAGGCATTTTTGAAAAGCATGGCTTGACTGTGCAGGTTTCCAGTGCAATTATTTGAAGAGATTTCAGTTTAAAGAAATTCATTCTGTAGTTGAGAGTTTGGCAGAGCACATTTCATATAGAAGTATTTATATAAACCTGTTTCCATAGTATCTAGGCTCTCTAAAGCCTTGTTTAGCGGAAGACAAGTGAAATATTCAAGAATATCCAGGTGATTTCAATCAGGATATATTCACTGAAGGCATTTGGCTAGCACTGTGCTGTTCTTGGGAATCCAGGAAGATGGAGACACAGAGGAAGATAAAGTTTTCCATTACAGACACCTCTTTCCCACACTCTGGTTATTCTGAGGGTGTCTGTAATAAGAATTGCAACATGGAAGTTTAGATCCTTCTACGGCCACAGAACCACCATCCAAGAAAGGGGTTGAACAAAATGTATGTATTGGTGAGCTGGCAGTTCAATGCAGGGGATAGCTCCATTCTCTGAGTGAATGGCTTTTTGTAGGATTATGCATAGAGATGGGGAATTTTCTGGACAGAATGGCAGACAGAGCACAGGGAAGAGTAAAAACTAAATGCATAGAAATGATAAGGGTATGGGGTATTTAGCGTAAATAAATAAGTAAACAGACTTAATGGGGTTTTTTTTCATATAAAACAGCTTATAGAAACAACTTAAACCCTTAGGTTTTCTTTTCACTGACTGTGGCCATCATATTCCTCCATTCACATAGTGCAAATATTATCTCCATCCCATGAGACAATGGTTTTAAGAAAGCACAATAAAAAAATTAAAAAAAAAAAAAGCACACAGCTTGTCTCCATATATTCCAAACTTCAAAACAATCATGAGGGCTACAGATGGGGATGGTCGAGTTCTTTTCTTGGACCATGAAAAGATATTAAATTAGTGCTGATGTGTTTATGTTCTATTGAATACAAGTAGTGAAAACTGTTTAGTATGCCTAAGTCATAAATAGCTGGATGGTATAGTATCTATAACTTTATCTGTATCTCTGTCTATCTATATATCTATAGCTAGACCTGTATCCTCATCCAGGATCTGCCCTTTGGAGCTGGAGACCTAAGAAAGTTGGTGGTATAATTCAGTCCAAGTTCAAAGTCCTGCAAGCTAGGGGAACAGATGACATAAACAATCCGAGGACAGAATTTGAGATGAAATGTTTCATTTCAATCAGTGAGTCAGTGCCTGAAAAAAAGAGGTGAATTTTTCCTTCCTCCACTTTTTGTTCTATTCAGCCCTTCAGTGGACTGAATTATGCCCACCCACATTGGGCAGGGCACTCTCCTTTACTGAGTCCACTGATCCAAATGCTAATCTCATCTAGAAATACCCTCAGAGACATACAGAAACAATGTTAATCTGGGCTCACTCCACTTGACACATAAAATGAATCACATGAAAGGAGAAGAAGGAAAACCTACTTTATTTTTTTTTGAATCCCTATGATTATTAGTGGTAGATAAGGTATTTTCTCTACAGATAAAATATTTACATCACTGAGAGACTATATGCCTTACCTAAACAACATAGCTGGCCACAGTGAAATTAGGACCCCATCAAAACTTCCAATCCTTCATTCAGAGCTTTCCCTGCTATCACTTTCCCTCATAGGCTGTGAGTTTATTAATGTTTGTATGTTCTTTGAAGTGTCATCTGCCATCTGTGACTTATGTCTTGGTATATCACAGTCTGTATGACACCTTTGCTCAAAATGAGTCACTGCATTTTTTATTACTATACACCAACTTGGCCCACGGCCATATTCTTCAGCATTTTACAACTATGCCACATTGCTTTATTCAGGGTTTCAAAAACTCAGGGAGAAGCTCCTAGCACAGAATTCCTTTTAGCCCAGTCTTTTAGCTCTGCAGTGGTACTGCAGAATTCTAAAACTGCTGGGCAAAGCTTTTGTAAATAAAGTTTGCACTGAAGTCTCTCAAAAATTTTACCTAGTTACTCACCTAATCTGTACAAATTACAAAATCCTTTGCTGGTGTCCAAGGCTTCTTGTGATCTGACCACAAGTAACTTTTATACCCCTTTTTACCATTACGTGGCAATATGAACCCCATGTGACATTCAGATAACTTAGCTCCCGGTCATTCCCCGCATCTGCCATAGACTGCCCTTCCTCTATGCCTTTCTTTATGTGCATGGGCTCTTCCTCATCCCTACCCCAAGTTGCTTCTACCCACTGTTAGGGGCAATTTATCTTTATCCTTCCAATAGCGCTGGCCAAATATTCTGCAGCTATCCTTGATTTTCTCTTTCATACCTCATATCAAATCCATCAGCATGTCCTGATGACTTTACTTTCCAGAATTTGTCTAGAAACTAATACTTTTTCATTACTTCTACTGTGATTCTGATCCACTGTATCACTGTTTCTCAGCTGTATTTCCAAAGCCAGCCAGTAACTGCTTTCTTAGCTTCAGACCTTGCCTACCTTCATTCAGCCTCTTAGGATAAAAGCAGCCAGGATAATCATGTTGAGGCATATGGCATAGCCTAGCAGTCCCCTGCTCCCTGGAGATCCACAATATTTAAGATGGACTTGAAGGCTCTGGAATACTTGGTTCTCATGTCTGTCAAATTTCATCTTGCAAAACACTTCCTCTTAAACAATCTGTTCTAACCACATTGGCTTCCATTCTATTCTTCAAACATTCAGGCATGTCCCTGCCTCAGGACCTTTGCACTTATTGTTCCCTCTGCCTGAAAGAGTTACCCCCAATATAAACATGGCTTATTCTTTTACCTCTATCACTTTCTAGTGTAGCCTTCCTTATTTTAAATGTATCTCTTGTCAGTGCTTCCTACCTTCCTTCCCTGTCTTATTTTTTCCATGCTACTTATGACAATCTAAATTTAAAAAAATATATAACGTTTTTGTTTTTAATGATCCCTGTAACACCACGTTAAATGCAAGCCACCTAGAGGCAGTAAATTTTTTTCTGTCTTGTTCACTGCTCTTTCCCCAGTGTGTATCAGTCTATACCACGTTAGAAATTCAATAAAAGGATGAATGAATGAATGGAGTTTTTCTTCCAACCAAGAAGAAGTAACAGAGATTGGATTTACTACCTTAGCTGAAGCAACAATAAAACAGAAAAAGATATGAAAAAGCAGTTTATTGGGCATCAGCCATGAAGGACAGGGATCCCTTGGAGACAGGAAACAAGTCTTACATTTCCTCAATTTTCTGCTTTTGCAGAGGCTTGAGGCACAGTTCAGGGAAGAATAATATAAATGGAGGTGGTGAATATAAATTTGCATTTCAGGATGTTGCTGAGAGTTCAGGGAGAGCAAGTAGGCTAGAATTTTCAGACAGAGTAACTGAGGAAGAGAGCGTCATGAATAGAGAACCCCAGAGACTGCAGAGGTTTCTCCTCAGGTATCAACTCAGTACCAATCAGGGTATGCGTGTGACCAGACTACCCAAGGCAAAAGAATTAACCACCCCAAAGGATGATAAGTAACAGTGTCCAGGACTCACACAATTCTGTGGATAATAGCCACTCTGGTAAGCTAAATTGGAAAACCTCATAACTCACAGGGCATTGCGTGGAGAAAGAGTTGCCATGGGGGGGAGGGTGGGCAAAATTAGCCTTAGACTAAGCATTGTTGCAGTCCAACTAACACATCTTAAAAAACAAGACTTGAGGGCGCCTGGGTGGCTCAGTTGGTTAAGCGACTGCCTTCGGCTCAGGTCATGATCCTGGAGTCCCGGGATCGAGTCCCGCATCGGGCTCCCTGCTCGGCAGGGAGTCTGCTTCTCCCTCTGACCCTCCTCCCTCTCATGCTCTCTGTATCTCATTCTCTCTGTCTCAAATAAATAAATAAAATCTTTAAAAAAAAAAAAAAAAACAAGACTTGAAGGAGTCAAACTGTTTCCAAGTAACTCAGAAAAAAAACCCAAGAATATTTTAGAAATATAAAAATATCCACCAACCAAAAAATTAACCTTCATGATTTCTAACATGCTCCAAAAATTACCAGGTATGCAAAGAAGCAGAGAAATATCACCTCCTGTGGAGACAAAAATCAATCAATTTGAAGTTGACACAGAACTGACACAGAGTAATACTCAGTAGACAAGGATGTTATAGAAGTTATTATAACTGTATCACATAAATTCAAAAAGGAAACTTGGAGGAGGTGATAGACATATTCATTTTGTTGATTATGCTAATGGTTTCACAGGAGTCTACAGATCTCAAAATACTGATTTGTGCACAAATATGTAAAATTTATTGTAAATTGATTTTACTTCAATTAAAAAAATGAATGAATGAATGAATGAATGAATGAAATATTTCCTTCTATTTCAGCTCTCATCCTTTAATACTGATACTGTTCCATGTTGATAGGTTACCTTGTATATTATAGATATCTGTGTGAATGAGAGCAGATATGGCATACGTATGGTGTTTTATAAAGCTTATGTTCCATTTGTACTTGACAGATGACAAAAAAAAATAATTTGGAAGCATCAGAACACTGTGTAATTCTCAAGTGTTGTGAGTTTTTTCCCCACTTTATTGAACTTCTGGCATAGAGTTACAGAGTTGATTTTTGTATAATCCACAGGGTCATTTTGAAACATGATTAGGAAATTTTGGAGTTTTGCACATGTTTTTCCTCTTCTTGGAGTCTTCTTTGCTTCCTCACCCTTTGCTTAGTTATTTTCTATTTATCTTTTAGTGCTCAACACAAGCAAACTACCAAGGAGTTAATTCTTCTGATCCCCAAGAATATTTATTGTCCTCCATTAACAAGCTCTTAGTTTTTCTGACTTTGCAATAGTACCGAATCACAATGGAAATTAATGTCAGTTCCAAGTACCTATTTAGTGTTTGTGTCTATCACTAAATGTAAGTCACATGGACAAAAGGACTGTAGCACCCAATAAGTATTTGCACCCAGTATTTGTTAGATGTGTCAAGATGGTAGGCTAAATTGCACAACAGGTATGACATTTGGAAGACACTTGCCACACAAAGATGCAGAAGTCCAAAGGAAATGTCAAGAAGTCCCTCATTCATGGGAAAACCATTCAAAGAGTGGACATTGAGAGTGGATGTGAGGAAAGAGCAATATTGCGAATTTTATCTCCCAAGGGAGAGGGAGTGCTTCTTTCTCACTTCAGGTCTGGGGAAAGGGACATTTGAGAATTACTCAGAGGCCTTGTTAGACATTCTGTATGGTAGTGGAACCATTTGTCTGGAGTCCTTTTAAAAGATGTTCTTTCCAGGAGGGCTTCCTGCCAGAGCGAGGAGACTCTAGAGTGAGAGACTGTGGGGTGTACTGGCAGGGGCGGGAGCTGAGTGGTGGTGATGTGCAGCCAGGAGAAGAGGCAGCACCTCCATCAAAGGAGCTGAAATTTGAAAGACATGGCAAAGGAGGCTGTGACAAATTTAGGAAAACATGTGTCTACCATGGCAAAAGATGCAGAGCCATTACTGCAATTCTAATCAAGTAAGTAATTTCCTATTCCCTTACTTGGCCACACTGTCCCTATTTCAACTCTTACGTTGGAGGAAAAAAAAAAAAAAACACAAATCAAAGGGAGGAGGGGAGCAAAAAGAGGAGAGAAATGGACAAATCCCTTTCCCAGCTGGCTCCTCTCCAACCAGCCCCAACTGGGAGAAAATGAAAAGTCTCGTCTTGGGATGAAGATGAAAGTGTTGATTAATATACTAGACCGATATTCTAATTTCTAAATTTAGATAGCATTTTGAAACCTAAAGTGATCATAGGGCTTCCCGTTACCTAAGATTGAACAAGACTTCAGGCTTGCTCAAATTTTCAATGAGGGCAGGGCAATTTCATTCCATAAAGGAAGCTTTGAAGGGAAAAAGGGAGACAAAAATAGGCTCTTTTCTTTATTTTACTCACTCAGTCTTGTTTTTACCTTCACAAGTGAAGGAGTAAATAAATCAAGTGACTAAGGGCTCCTTGGTCTCCTGTTTCCATCTTTAGATAAACCTGCTTAACTTCAATGTGGTCATCTCAATTTACTAGTAGGGCCTATTCTTTCATTTTTAGCCACACCACAAATGTTTCAAATGATATTGCTCTTGTGACAGTTGGAACATTTTAAGGGACTAAAATTCTGCACCCAGTTCCAATGGGTGTGTGTGGGAGTTCCCCACACCAACGAGCATTTCTCTCACACCAGCTGGGCATCCTACAATTAATCTCATTTCTGGTACTATCTACTCAGAGATAGCATCAGATTCTACATGGTAAGGGCTCAGTTTTCCAAGACTGTCTTTCCCCCACTCCCTCCCCTCCTTCAGACATTAATCACAAGTCCAGTTTATCACCTGCACTTCTGACTGACCAACTATAGATTGAAGGTTCCTATGACCTCCTCTGTAGGTTTGATTAATTTGCTAGAGTGGCTCACAGAACTCAAAGAAATATTTTATTTACTAGCTCATAGGATTATTATAAAAAGATAACTCCACTCCATAACTCAGGAACAGCCAGATGGAAGAGATGCACAGGGCAAGGTATGTGTATGTGGGGAGGAGCATGGAGCTTCTATGCCCTCTCCCAGAGTATCACTCTCCCTAAACATCCGAGTGTTCACTAACTTGGAAGTGCTCCAAATCCTGTCTTCCTGGGATTTTATGGAGGCTTCACTACACAGGTATGGTTGATTAAATCATTGATCATTGGCAATTGACTCAACCTTCAGCCTCTCTTCCTCCCTGAAGTTCATGGGGTGGAACTGAAAGTTCTAACAGCCCCCATCTTTGGGTGGGGTCCTAAAGCCACCTTATTAACATAACAAAAGACACCTTTATCACTCTCTTACTTAGGAAATTCCAAGGTTGAAAAGGCATAAAGAGAAGAAGCAATTACCATTAATTTATATGGAAAAATTCTTGAGCATTCCCAGACCCCCCAAAATCACCTCTCTTAGGCTTTTCTGATACACATTAGGACATATTTTGCTAAGAGGCATACAATAAATGGAGATAAGCCCAGGTGCTCACAGACACAGGTCAGAGCTCCGGTGGCTTGATGCTGAGATGCTGAGTGTGGTCCCCAAGGATGAAGGTGGGCGGCGCCACTCTCCCAGCTCCTGGCATCTGCTGCCTCCAATGCTCACTGCAAAACCAAAGCTGAATGCTGTTTTCCCTTGTTGCTTTTTTTTTTTTTTTGTAGAAGCAAAATTCCTCTTCCCATTTCTTTAGGTTTGCGGGATGTAGGTCTTTCACAAAAGCGAAGTGGCCGAATGCAAACTTCTGAAAAGTGAGGAATACTTGCCTGTATAGGAAGTTAAAAGAGCAGAGGCTATGGAATTAATAATGTGTTTGAGGTGCTGAAAATGATTTCATACATGGAAGTTCCCTGCCTTGCAATGGTTCAACTTTATGATAATGTGAAAGCATTAGACAGTCAGTGAAAACCATACTTTGGATTTTGAGTTTGGAGCTTTCCCGGGGCTTGTGATATGCAGGAAGACTTTGTCTTAGATATTTTGCCCAACTGTAGGCTAATGTAAGTGTTCCGGGCATGTTTAAGGTAGGCAAGGCTAAGCTATGATGTTCCGTAAGTTTGTTGTATAAAATGCATTTTTGATTTAGGATATTTTCAATTTAAGATGGGTTTCTCGGCACATAACCCCATCAAAAATTAAGGAAGATCTGGGGCACCTGGGCACCTGGGCACCGGATTAAATGTTTGCCTTCAGCTCAGGTCATGATCTTGGGGTCCTGGGATCAAGCCCTGCCTTGGGCTCCCTGCTCAGTGGGGAGTCTGCTTCTCCCACTCTCTCTGCCCCTCCCCCATCTCGTGCGTGTGTGCTCTCTCTCAAATAAATAAACAAAATCTTTTTAAAAAATTAAGGAAGATCTGTACCAGATTATAACATATGTGGGGACTGAGGAATGAAAAAGAAGCAGGAAAGGGACACCAAAGAGAATAAGAGGATAATCTTGGTAGGTAAAGGGTTGTTCTAGGTGCCACAGAAGTTAGTTTAGATTTTATCATTTAAGTAATGGGAAAGATTGGAAGACTTTTAAGCAGGGGCTTGACATAGTTTTATTTACGTATGGGAAAGATCAGCTTGGTACAGAGATGGCAGATGGGTTGAGTAGGAGTAGTGTTAATAAGACAGAGATAGAAAAAAAAATAAGACAGAGATAGAAAGACATTTACTCTAGTTTAGTCTTTTGTCTGGACCATTGTATTCACCTTCTTACTGGTCTTCCAGCTTCTTCCTTTTCTCCCCAGAAGGATCATGTTAAAACAAAGAACAGGTAAGATCATTGCTCTGATCAAATTGCTCCAGTGTATTCTCGTCTCACCTAGATTAAAATCCAAGGCCCTAACTATGGACCACAAGGCTGTATATGAACTGGCACTGACCACTGAGTTTCTTCTCACTTGACCTCATTTCTATGCCTCTACCCCTGCTTACAGTGCTCTGATTGTATTCTTAGTTCAGTTCTATGAAAATGCCACAGGACCTTTGTAGACTCTCCCCAGATAGCCATATCATTTCTCAGATCTTTTTGTTCCTTGCTCAAATAAGATCTCATCTGAGAATATTTTCCTGACTCCCTTATCCTAAAAAGCACTCCCCCTTAATACTTGATCACTTTGCATCTATAATGTTCCCTTATTTTATGCATAGTACTAGCATGTAACCTAACATATGCTTATTTGTTTTTTTTTAAGATTTTATTTATTTATTTGAGAGAGATAGGCTCTTGAGAGAGAACACGAGTGGGAGCAAAGGGCAGAGGGAGAGGGAGAAGCAGACTGCCCGCTGACCAAGGAGCCTGACAGGGGGCTTGATCCCAGGACTCCAGGATCATGACCTGAACCAAAGGCTGATACTTATGTACTGAGCCACCCAGGTGCCCCTCTTATTTTGATTGTCAGACTCCCCTTCTCCATCTCCCTATCCCTCACCCCCGCCCCCTGCCACACACATACACACACACAGGAATATAAATCTACACAAGAACATAGATTTAGAGAGATTTAGTCCATTTTCATTCAACAAATAATTATTGAATGCCTTCTATGGGGCAAGCACTGTTGTGGGAATTGGCAATATCTAAAAAGAAACAAATAGAAATCAAGATTTCTGCATTCAAGGAATTTGCATTCAAATAGTGTTCTACTTTTGTTTGCTGGCTTATCCTCAGCACCTGGAAGAATGCCCAGAACATAGTAGGAGTTCAGTAAATGTTCAATGATTAATGTGCAATTCATTGTTGAAGCTCTGGAAAGAAGTCAGGAAAAAAAACTGCAGATAGAGACGCAGTAGGTTATGGTGACTCAATGTTTGTGGAAGGTGAGGAAGGGGGGATCATTTAGCACAGCTGCCAGTTTTCTAGTTCATAATGTCATTTGTTCAATCATAGTAGGTATGAAATTATGTTACCAGCTTATAATTACTTCTTAAAATGATGTTCTTTTATTGCCAAGATATTTCCCTTTGCTATCTAAGCTTGATATCCACCCATTTTTCAAGATGAGTATGGGAATGGGGAATAAAGTTTCAAATCAATGTATAATGCTTAAAGCTAGGAAACCAGCCAAATGCCACTGACAACTTAAAAATCTTGTCAAACTAGTGATTCATGTGTAAACTTTATTTTAATTGAACATCTTCAGCTTGGTATGCTGTTCCCTGCTTACATTTAGGTTTAAGTTTCATATTTCAACAAGGCCAAGAAACTTGATTTTAAATCTGGAAGCTTCTTGCTCATTAAGGAAGAAGCAAGGATCTCTCATCTTTGACTCCCTTCCCCTGCCCATCTCTACTGCCATCACCCTTTTTACCTTTGCAAGAAAGTATTGTAAGAAATTACTCATGGTCATCTTTATGCATAGAAGGAGGTATTTTCGATTCATGGTCTAAGAACATGTGATTCCAAACATGACACATAAATAAATTTAGCCTGAGTTTTCTTACCTGTATAAGAGGTATTACTACTTACTTTATTACATGATCAGAAAGATGAAGTAGGAAAATATGTATAAAGGGCTTATGATGGTGCCTGACTGTAAATAAACAGCTCTGTTCTTACTATTTCTGGAATGTCTTCCCTGAGCAGCACAGTCCATCATGTGCATTCCTCCTCTGTACGTCCATAGAACTTTTGCTATGCCATTTAGCACAAATCGCCTTTCATTGCTTTTGTCTGACTTTCCATTGTTGGAAAAAGGTCCAAAATAAGGGATCCCTGAGGAGCAACTTCTAGTATAAGTTAGCTCTGAGGCAATCCTGCAGGCAAGAAAAGAAATGGTGAAGTGACACTGAAATCAGACTTTGGCTAATTGATAACTTTGCTGAGGACCGATCCTGAGCTCATCAGTCATGACCATTGGCAAACCCCAAGAAATCTCAGTGTGCTTTTTCTACCCTTCCAGTGTAGTACACTGTGGATCAACTGGAAACAAATGAAAGACGCAACTTGGAATGTGCACTCTCTTATGCATGGCGTAATAATCCACTGGTAAATATACATTCCAAGAGTGATCTGACATCAAGATCTGGGTTTCAGAGTCTTCAGTTAAGAAAATTGGGAATTAACAAGGCTGCCTTTTACAGAGTCCCCAGAAGGGAACCATACCTGTTAGTTACCTTTGAACTGGAATAACCATCCAATGGCCCTTTACACTGACACATGATGGTTTCATTCCAACTCACTATGCCCTTTTGTGCTGTCTTTTCACTGTTAACACGTGCAAATTCCAAGTTTTTGAATGGGAGAATTTAGAAATCACCCTATTAGGGATTTTGCAGTAGGGTGTAATAACTATTATTCATTAAGCAAAAAGTGAATGTAACAAAATATATTTTGTATTCTTAATGAATACTATTATTCATTAAGCAAAAAGTGAATGTAACAAAATATATTTTGTTTAAGTTAAAAATTTAACTTAAAATACATGTGCTAAAACTGAATAAACATTTATCTCACACACACACACACACACACACACACTGATTACACAATCATAAAATCCAAGATACCAGAGATGTTAATGGAGAGTTAGTCTAGATAAATTTTGCATTGTCTTTGGGGCTGGATTGATCTAATGAAAATTGCCAAAAGAATGGAAATGGACACTTTAATATTGTTTAGCTATCTTAACAGATGGAAGTACAATTAGTTAACATAAAAAAGATCCAAAACAAAATAAAAAGGAACATGAATTTCAACTAAGTTGGCAGCAGAAATAGGATTTTGTAAAAAATCAATTTAGCACTAATCAAGGAGGGTGAATCCCTTGGTTTTAAATAGATTGCTCACTGTTTATTCTTAAATTCTCTCCTGTTCCAGTCCCCAAACCCCAACCTACCCATAAATGAAACAAACTCTGGAGGATCTGGAAAAAATAGTGTTTTAATAAAGATACTTTAAATGATAAAAGGAGTGCTCGCTTCGGCAGCACATATACTAAATGATAAAAGGAGGTAAATATATCCTGAAAGTGAAAACCAGAGTGCAGAGGGGGAAATCTGATTTTACAGAACTGCATTGTAATATAAAACCAGATTTGTATACTTATAAATATAAGTTGTGTGCATTATTCCTCTGCCAGGAAACTACATTAGACACATCTGTATAAAATATATTTCCAATTTAACCAGTCTGGAATGACCACATTCATTTTCTAGTTCACTGCAAGGGTAAGTAACATAATAAGTACAATGTATTCTCCAAATTTAATAATTTAACATGCTTGCTTAGTTAACTTATTATTACCAATGTAACATCTTGGTCTTTGTTTCTTTCTATGTAAAATGCCAAGCACATTGAAGATGCTTGCAAATTTAGAATTAAAATGAATTATCTTCTTCAAACTGAATTGTTGAAACAAGGATATATTTTTTTTCTTTTTTACCATATAAAATAGTTTTTATTTTAAATAGAGTTTAAATATTTTAAATATTTGATAATCATAAACATACAACATTCTTCGAAAAATTAAAATGCTCTTCTTCTAAATGGAATAAAATCAAGTTAAACAAAGATCTAAAAATAAGTCTAAGATGTTTATATAGAGAGAAAATCAGCTTTAAAAGGAAAATGCATGTTGTAATTAGAAAATAGGCTATGGTTGATGGAACACAGACACTATGGAGTTACTTTTTTATTGTGTATTTTTTAAATGCAGGAAATATATCCCACAGAGATGTACTATGTCATTTCCAGAGGGGCTCTTTTGGGTTACAGATGAAAAACCAATATTTAAATATATGAAATATGCAATACAACATGAAAAACCAAAATAGTTGAAAGCAGGTGTAATTTTTCCTTCCATATTCCCTTTCTCGGTTTTCATTATTATATCAGAACTCAGTACAAAAGAGAGAAACCCATACATGCTGAAATCTGTTAATGTGAGTAAGGACAAAAATGGGTATTATTCAATGTTTTCTCCAAAATTCCTTATATTTCAGACATTTCCAAACTTGTTCTCTCTGACAGAAAAGTCAGATCCTTGTGACTTCAATTTTCACCACATTCAGGTCTATGCTCAAAGGTCATTTTATTCCAGAGAATTTCCTAGACCCTCTATTTAAACTGCACCCACAGCCCCCCATGATATGATTCCGTCTGACCACATTTCTTTCTCCTTCCTTTCTGTATTACTTTTCTCAACTCTATATGCTATTTATTTTTTTAATTACTAGTTTATTATCTTTCCCTGTTAGTTATAAGTAATATTACAATCCATTGGCTCAAAAATTCAAGGCACATTAGTAATTTGCATCCATTAAGTTTCTATTAAGTTTTTTGTGATTAAGTTAGATAAACCTTGAAACTTTCTTTCATATCTTAGAAATCTAAAAAGTTCCCTCTTCAACATATTTATCTTCCTATCATTCATAGTGTTTCCCCTTTCCTTTTCTATAATCCCTTTTTTTTTAATTTTCTAGAGCCAAAGCTGGAAGACCATGGTTCTTTCTTTACATATAACCCAAAGGAGCTGTCATTTGTTACTGGAAATAACATTTCTTAAAATGTAAAATGATTTGTTTATGACCCAAATAGCAAGTGGGTTACAGTCCATTTTGTAGCATGTTCTCACTTAGAAATGTGCATGTGTCTCCAAGTTGTGATGGCCACATTCTTATCAGAGATTTTTAGATTACAATATTATTTAGAATTTCTATTGCACTTTTTCTTAATTTAAGAGTAAATATAGTAATTAATCTAATTTAATTCCTGAGTATATAGAGATGGTGATGACACTATTTTGAACTGGAAGCATGAAAAGTGATGGTTATTTTCAGAATTCCACAGCCTTCATTTACAGTTTGTTAATCTAAGGAGACCAGATGTCTTTTTCTGGGTGGAAGAGTCTTGGAAGGATAACTATCCTAAGGAAGGACGGTAAAAGATTGCTATAAACTTCATATATATTTACATAGGCCACTCATGGTATGTGGATAGATTTAACAGATTTGCCATAGCTAAGCTGTGTGACTATTTTGTGGATATAGGTGTCCAGATAAAATGGATGTAATTGTCTATAGCCCTTCATAGACTATCCATAATAGTGGGCCCCAAACTTTACAATGGCGATGATAGTTATCTTGCTTTGAGTGTTGAGAAAATAACAAGAATAACAATTAACAAAGGAACAGTTTCCAATGAATTTGAGGTTTACTAATTATGACATCATCCGCTCACATTTGAAACACTGTGACATTTCTCTGTGTTGTGCTATCTGTTGAGACTCCTTTAGTGTTTTGTATGTGTTTGACTTGGACATCCTTGTAGCCATAACCTCTCACCTCATGATCATTGTTCATACACTGGGGACCAGTGTTCTCCAGTTTGAAACCCCGGGGAAATTCAACTGCCAGGACAATTTTTCTGCAAGTGAAGTATTTGTAAAGATTGTTTTGAAGTAAGTGATGGCCTCAGGTCTTAGTCTGGGTTAAGAGGGAGCAGAACAACTCTTCAGCAAGTTTGAACACCTGGCTGGAGTTTAGCATGTATGTATTGAGCATTCTATAAACCTCACAGTACCAACTTCACATTGGTGTGAAGATAAATCGTGTGCCAAATTTCAAAGCTCTTAAAATAGTGCCTAGAAAATAGAAACTGTTCCTTAAATGTTAGTAATTAGTGTTATTAACACTAGTCATTGTTTCAAAAATTCAAGAGACAATAGGAACTTTGGTCCATTTTTTTTCAGATAAACATTGAAAAGGCTTTCTGTATCTTGGGAATCCAACATCTTCCTCCTGCTTTAACTGTAATAGGTGATGAGGATACAGGGATGAATGAAATAGATGTGTTTGCTGCCAGAAGATGTTTATGTCTCTATGGGACATAGGTGTCTAACTAAATATGCATAAAATTATGTAATGCATAGTAAGAGATCTGAAGGAGAAGTTTGGGAACTACTAAGATGTATTGCAGGGGACCTGGCTAAGGTAGAAGGATTAAGGAAGACTTCTTGGATGAAGTGACCTTTGAGATGGAGTACCCCTGGCAGAGGGAATGCTTTCATGTGAAGGTTCTGAAGCTGCTGGAAAAACTGAAAGAAGACTCATATGGCCAGACTATAGTCATCATGGGAATGTGATCAAAACCAAGATTGGAGAGGAAGGTGGGCGCCAAGCAGGCAAGGCCAAGTTATGAATTTTGAATTTTGTCTTATGGAGAATAAGAAAATAAAGAATTTCCAGTAATCCCTATAAAGCACTGACTCAATCATAACACTTTGCCATCTGTGTTGTCAACTAAGAGAAATGAAAAGGACTACTTTTCATGAAAAATGAAATGAAATGAAATGAAATGAAATGAAAAGGACTACTATCATTGACATTGAAGACAGTGCTCATAGTTAAACATTTTGGGGGCCATTATTGTGGATAACCCAGGAAGGGCTAAACATGGTAACACAGGTTTTATTTGAACATAGTTACTCACAAAGCATTAACCTATTTTAGATCTGGCAAACTTAATAAAGCTATTTACACTTCATTGTCTAGACACATGTAAATGGTTATAGAAGGATCCAGACTGCTGGGTTTTAAATCCCATGTCTGCCATTTATTCTTTGTATAAACTTGGGTGAGGCATTTTCTGTTTATCAGTGTTCTGTCTGTAAAATTAGAGTAAAAATATTGCTTTAATGATTAAATAAGTTAATATGTGCCAAGTAACTTGAAGAATTTCTAGCACATAATATGCTTTTAAAAATGTGGAGAGAGACACAATCATATTTTATGGAGTACCTGGGTACTCAGCACTCTATCAGGTCTATTAGAGCATAAATAAGGGTAATTTCTAATTTATAGTAGTTTTGCCAGGCTACAGTGAGACAATATGTATAAAGTGTCTAGCACAGGCATGAGCTCATAATGAACACTCAATAAATCAGAGAACTTCAGGAAGTTACAGAGGAGCTTATCTAAGGATGGGTCAGAGTTCTCCAGAGGGTCAAGAAATGAAGGGAGAGTCCAGTGCTTACCTGAATTATTCCAGAAGCTTATGCCTTTAAGCATTTTCTTCATATAGTTATTTTAAGAATGTTAACAGAGTTCTTCATTATGCAATAGGTAGAATACATGGATTGGGACGTCAGGAAAGTAGGGACATCAAGAAAGGAGGGGGGGGATGTATTTTTTCTGGAAGGAATTGAGTATTAAAAGATAAAGATAAAAAGCATTGACATAGTATGAGGAAAATAAGACCATTGTGAGGCTTACATTTATATTACAAATAACTATGTCTGTATCTCTATCTCCCTCTATATAGATATTTTATTTTGAATTACCCATTTAAGATGCCATAATCTCAGGGTTTAAGGGTCTCTAAAGATTGTAATCTCACCCTAGAGGTATGATACAAAGAGATGGAGGACAAGACATCTCACCAAGACACTCAAGTGGCTCAAAGGGAACATATGCCATGGCTGTGTTTGTGTAAGGACGATTCACTATCACAGGAAATTTTAAGTAGGATCTCTAAGACACCTCTTACAAACTGGATAACTGTTGACCACATGTATTCATTCATAAATACATTAACTATATATTAAATACCTATGTTCTGGTCAGGGCCCAGTAAGAAAAGTAGAAATCACACCAGCTAAGAGAGGATTTTGCAGAGGGATTTGGGTTGGGAGATCAAAGGCAGGAGGCTCAGGTTGTTACAAACTAGAAGCTTGGTGGACTGCCCCATGGATGTGGATGGGAACCAGGACTTCTCAGGATGAGTGTTTCCTGCTGGAGATGAGGATTTATAGAGGTGGGACTTCCTTTATGGAAGGGCTCCTGCTTGGCAGGTGGTGGTATCTCTGATGAGGCACTTGTTGTGGGAAAGTGGAAAAAAGGTAGAAACCAAAATGGAGTGCTACTGCCAGAGCCCCAGGAAAACAGGAAGAAGTAAGTCCATTCCCCATCTTTTTGCCTTCCAATACCTCTCAAGTGCTCCTGATGAGAAAAATCTAACAGGAATCCAGTTGGCAACAGAGAAATACAGGTTGCCAAGTTCCAGTCTCTCTGGGCAGAATGTAGAAGGATGGATTCAGAATTGAGAAAAATAAAAAGGTGAATACAGAGCAGACCTACTATGTGCCAGAAGTTACACTAAAGACACGGTTGTGAGGGGCGCCTGAGTGGCTCAGTTGGTTAGGAATCCTACTCTGATTTTGGCTCAGGTTGTGATCTCAGGGTCATGAAATTGAGCCCCACGATGGGCTCCGCATTCAGTGCAGAGTCTACTTATCCTTCTCTCTCTTTCTGCTTGTGCACTCTCTCTCTCTCAAATAGATAAAATCTTTAAAGACAGAGCTGTGAGTGAAACAAAGCCTCTACTTTCACTGTGCTTATATTTTAGAAATAATAATACAGTAAAAGAAAAAGCAAATAGTATTATTCCAGATAATCATATATTCTAGAAGAAAACAAAACCAAAAGGGAGACAGAGAGTGACTGGCAAGGTAGGGGAGGGAGACTATGTTAGAAAGGGGGTCTGAGGAATAAACAGTGGAACAGAGTTCACAAAGATGAGAGGAAACTCTGTGAAGAGCTGATGTAATCACATTGCTTGCAGAAGGAAAAACGTGTTTAGAACCTGATCAGAAATATCCTGGCACAAAGATGAGTGGGAAAATGAAGTCCTGGGACAGATTATACAGGCCATGAAATTAGGTTTAATTTTATTCCAGGTGAAATGGGAAGACATTGGAGAATTGTAAGCAACCTGATTTGGGTAATAAGAAAATCATTCTGTCTGCTTTGTGGGGAATGGACAATAGATGGCAAGACTAGCCATAAATGCTCACAGATGTGTTTCATTCAGCTTTGCATTGAGTTAAAAAAAGGAAGCTACACTTAAACATTTGTAAATTTCTAAGAAGAATGAAAGTTCTGGCTTCTATTGAAATACCTGCAGATCTGGCATTCCTGGGCTCACAACACAGCAACCACCTGCTGATGCTAAGTGGCCACTGACTTTCCAGAAGGGGCAATTCACCACTACCCACTCACCACTCATCTTATCCCTGAGAAGCCTATTAACTTCACTAATATTTTGCCTGAACCCTAAGGCATTTGAATTTGTGGCTTCTGATCATTTTTCCTTGCCCTCAAGCAAAAACTTTCCACCTCACCCTCTATTTATCGTACTTTATTTTCCTTCAGCTCTCGGGTGCACAGAATGGAATAAAACATAACTCTTTTTTTTTTTAAAGATTCTATTTACTCATTTGAGAGAGAGAGAGAGCATTTGAGAGAGAGAGAGACAGAGAGTACAAGCAGGGGAGGGGCAGAGGCAGAGGGAGAAGCAGACTCCCCACTTAGCAGGGAGCCCGATGCAGGACTTGATCCCAGGACCCTGGGATCATGACCTGAGCTGAAGGCAGACGCTCAACCATCTGAACCACCCAGGTGCCCCAAAACATAACTTTTGATTCATGTCATGCTCCCTTCGCTGGTGCAGGTGTGGATTGCTGCTATGTAGACAGTGGAGGGGAGATGCATGAGCAGAGAACTTTAAGTTCTTCCCTTTTTCATCCTCCCACATCCAGCCTTGTGGCCTCCTGCTTCAAAGAGTAGATCCTCCTCCAACACCAATTCCCAACAGCCACCAAGAACTCGAGGTGTCCTCTCAGTCTTCTCAGTTTTTTGGTTCAGGTTGATCTTAAGGGAGAGAGCTAGCAGTCATGCTAGGTCAGGAACCGGAAACAGAGCCATAGAACATTGTTTTTCCAAATATAAAGTCAGCATCCTACAGAGATGTTTTGATATATGAGTGAGAAGAATGACTTTTCATTTTCTTTCATAGAGGATTTTTTAAGAACTTGGTCTCATGGGATCCTATTTACTATTAGGTATTTTCCAGCACTCAGGTTTCAATTTACATAAAATTTTGCTTGTATTTTAGCTTTTACTAATTGATAGACAAATAAACATAATTAAAAAGGTTCTGGGGCACCTGGATGGCTCAATTGGCTCAGTGTTTGACTCTTGATTTCAGCTCAGGTCATGATCTCAGGGTCCTGAGTTCAAGCCATGCATAGTGCTCCCAGCTCAATGTGGGGTCTGCTTAAGATTCTTTTCCTCTCCCTCTGTCCCTCCTCTACACCCCCTCCACTTGTACTCTCTCTCAAAAAAAAAAAAAAATTAAAGGGGCACCTGGGTGGCTCAGTTGTTAAGCATCTGCCTTTGGCGCAGGTCATGATCTCAGGGTCCTGGGATTGAGCCCTGCATTGGGCTCCTTGCTCTGCGGGAAGCCTGCTTCTCCCTCTCCCGCTCCCTCTGCTTGTGTTCCCTCTCTTGCTGTCTCTCTCTCTCTGTCAAATAAATAAATAAAATCTTAAAAAAAAAATTAAAAAGGTCCTGACATTTTAACAGTAATGTTCATGTGTTTGAGATTATGATTTAATATATACATTCATTTGTTCATGCAAGCACCATATACTTCTTATTGATTTTATTTTTGTCTATAAATAAACTATTTGAATGGTATTAAATTCCTTCTCACATCGGAAGTATGAAAAACAATGTAATTCAGTAAAAACAATTCATGACAATGTAATTATCCAAATGATATCTTACACAAAACTCTATGGTACTGGGTGCCTGGGTGGCTCAGTTGGTTAAGTGTCTGCCTTCAGCTCAGGTCATGATCCCAGGATCTTGCTCAGCAGGCAGTCTGCTTCTCCCTCTGCCCCTCCCCTCCACTTGTGTGTGCACTCTCTCTCTCTCTCTTGCAAAAATGAATAAATAAAATCTTAAAAAAAAAAAACAACCCTCTATGTTACTATTCCTATTACAAGTACAAGGAAGTTTGTGGAATTGTCATAATGATTAATATAGTCTATGTTTAACATAAAAGGTTGTATATAAGAAAAAAAGAATGTAGCAAATAAATAAAATACATTGCAATTCCATTCTCTTAACTTCTGAGTAATCCTTTTCATTTATTTTCAAAGTATCTGAGGAAATTGATATTCTCCCCTACTCCAAATACTTTCTTTAAATAGGTTATTGTGAGGAAATGGAATTTATTTTTAAATATTTTCTATATACATTTGATATTTGATTCATTATTCAATCCCATTCCATCATTAGTGGAGTTTCAACAGGGTAATGTTAGTGAGGGGTTTGTAATAAGCAGTTTGGTTATCATCTGGCTGTTTATTTATAGACCAAGGACTTTAATATGGAAAGTCAGAAATAAAAACTGTCCTTTTCCAAAAATAAAAATCTAAAACTATAGTGAACACTAAACTCAAATAAAGTGGGGCGCCTGGGTGGCTCAGTTGGTTAAGTGCCTGCCTTCTGCTCAGGTCATGATCCCAGGGTCCTGGGATGGAGCCCCACGTTGGGCTCCTTGCTCTTCGGGAAGCCTGTTCCTCCCTCTGCCTGCTGCTCCCCCTGCTTGTGCTCTCTCTCTCTCTTCCTCTGACAAATAAATAAAATCTTTAAAAAAAAATAAAAAAATAAATTCAAGTAAAGTAACATTTTTTTCTAATGCTTTTGCAGTTTAAAATGAAAAATAGGAAAAATAAAATTTCATCATGGAGGCTTTTGTCTTACTGATTTAGGAAATGTTTATTGAATGGCATCTGTGTACAAGGCCCTCCGCTAAATCCTACGAGGAAAAAAATCAGGAAGTCCTGATTCTTCCCTCATGAAACTTACTGTCTTTTGCGAGAGAAACAAGCATTTGACCAAAAGGTGATGGGAAAATAAGAGAAAGAGCTCTCTTTCAGACTGACAGGGCAGGTAAGATTTCACCAAGGAGCTGGCACTTGAGCTGAGTTCTGAAAGAATACTTGCTCTCAGCTGGAGAATTTACTCAATGCCAATAGGTCCCTTTTAATACTCAGTTTCTCTGCTCCTATTAGCCCTAAGCAATAAAATAAGCATGGTAACATTTATCTTTGGAACCCCTTTTAAATGTAGTCTTTCTCACTTATGGACTAATATTCCACCTTGCTTGGTTTTGCCTTCCTCCCTATGTTTCTAGACTCACTCCCATGTTTCTAGACTCAATCCTCCCCCATCCCGTTTCCTACCACTGACAGCCACTTCCAGGTACTAATGTTTGATGTAATGGCAGAACATGATGTCTTACTCCATCGCCCTCAGGTAGTGGCATTTAGCAGAGACTCTTAAGGAAAGTCTCTTAATCCCAAGGTCTTCCACTTCGTTGGAAACACCTGAAACAGTCTGGCAAGTATATGCTAGAGAATTTTAGGTAGCAGTCATTACTGGACTGTTTCTTAACCATCCAGGTCTTCTTCTATCTAGTTCACCATCGTTTTAAGAAAATGTACAATTCAGTAGTCTTAGAAATTATTAAAAGTTGAGAAAAAATGACCAGATCTTTATTCACTCCCTACCTTGTGATGTTGATAACAAGAGACCTTTCTGTAATCTGATTCCATTTAGACAGGCAGTGGGAGAGACATGCTAAAATTTGAACAAAAAGTTTGGTGACTCAAAAACATTACCTAAGTTTTTTTGTTTGATTAAAACATAGCAGTCACTTTAAAATCAGTTGAAAAGTTCAGAAAAGTAGCAGTCTTAGTACTGTGAGGTCATAATAGTGATAGGTGCTTGAAAAACAGAAACATACTATAACCAGCTTATTTCCTTTTTAATCCTTTCTTGGGCACCAGAATTCAGAATTTTTTTTAAAAGCTTAAATAGTCTTTGATTTAAACACATACACACACACAATTTTGAAGTCCTTTCTTTCTGAGTAGTAGGACTCTTACTTTCTCTTCCCTATGTCACCCATTGGCTATTCAACTCACCAGCATTTATGAATTGATTATATGTGATTATCTGTGATGAATTTTCAGATTTAACTCAGCCTTCACAATATTGGGTCTGCTCTTGTCTTGCTCAGTCCTGGATATCCAGTTCAATCCTCCAGGGTGAAGTTTTAGAACAGGGGTGATATTTTTGTGTGAGAATAAGTCTAAGAAGTTGGACAGATATTTGCACAGGTAAGTTAGGTTGCACAAGAACTGGACCTCAAGAATGTTCTAGTGACTGCAAAGATGACTACAAAAAGTCCATGAAGTCACTGACTTCTCCAATCCTGGAACCAACATAATGCATGGATAAAAACAGAGAATTCAAATCCATGTTCAGAAACTTCTTTTGCCACATACTAGGTGTCCTTGGGCTAGAATGCTCAATCCTCCTAAGACTCAGTTTCGATTTTTTTTCTCAGCCTTATCACCTATGTTAGAATCCTAAAGAAATTGGGCTGGTTTAATCAGACCAGGAAAAAAAAGGTTAAATCATTTCACTATTTATAAGTCTTTGAGCTGTAAGACTATGTTTAAAAAATCATTAAATTATTTGGGCAAACATGATGTAACATAGTTCATAGTCAACTTGTAAAAACCTTGGGAAAAAATTACTCTTTAGGAAAGTGGTAACCCAAGGGATGCATATTAAAGAAATGAGGCCAATATCCTAGATCTCCTCAATGTAAAGTATAATAATCAGTAAGAAAGACTTGTATAATTTGATCCTTCTCCAGAACTACTTTAAGTTATACCCAGCATAGCCATGCAAACTGCTGCTGATGAATTTCTTTTTTATTTAATAATGCAGAACAATCCTTCAAGACTTCCTTCAACAGTCAGATCAATCACATGCCCACTCACACACCTATCCTATCCCTTGACTCTGCACAAAACCAATTTTAAGAAATGAACTCGTTGACAGGCAAACACACAAATTCATGTATACATGAATTTGGTTTGAAAGCAAAAAGTTAAAGACTAGATCTGGTACTGTCGAATTTTGGCTTGAAATGAAACATGAAATGACCTTGTCACTATAAAAGCATAAGTGTGTCATATACCATACATTTAAACTACTTAGCATATAATGGAAAATTAAATTCTCCATTATTCCTGATCCTTCTAATTGTTTTATAAATGCTAACAGACAGGGCATTCAAGAATGGCATGTATGTACTCAGACCATTTCCCTGGTATTTTCATTTTGCTTGTATTCAAAGATAAATACTTTAGAATAAAACTCAGCATACAAAAAGAGGCTTTTCCTAAACACTGAAACAACTCAGAGGGCCATGAGAAATCTTGAGACTGCCTCCACAGCAATTTCTGGGCAACACTTTGAAGACCATAAACATGTATTGGTATTTCCCACATAACCCAAAGGCTAGTATTTACCATCAGTTAACAAGAAAAGACCCCAAACCACATATTATATTTTATAACTTTTCAATGTTCGCTATAAATGAGAAGCAGAGTTCTATTTCATGCAAGAATGGTGTGTGCCCAAGCTCAACCCTGGCCAGAATTTGAAGGCTAGATTGGCTGGAGCACAAATCTGCCTTCTGCTTTCTTTTCTATTAAACGGAAGATTAAATGAATAGGTGCAATTGTAAATGCTGTCAACAGTATTTGTGCTGTATTTTTAAGATACAGTAGCACTGTCATTTGAGTGATTTATCTTCTAATTATTTGTCAGAACGATGTGATTAAATATCATGCTCCATTATGGGTTTCATGTAAATAGCCTAATTAGCCCCATTCTGCCTCCAAAGGGCATCCCCACAGAGGTTCTGGATTCTGAAGAGAGACAAGCTTTCCCTTTTGCCTCTTAATAAAAAGGCTACTTCTTTCTCTTTCTTCCTTCATGAGATTTATGGGCTTTAACTTCCAGCCCATAGGGTAGAAGATCAGGCTACATGCCTTCATTTATTCTTGAAAGTTATGGCACATCCTCTATTCTAACTACTTCACCCTTCAGGATGCCATAGGTGGGGTCACGTAACTCGATATTAACATTTAGAAATGGCTTTTACCTTTTGGGTCATTTTAATGGTGTCATTTCAGTCAGTAACCCATTTGGAATATTACTTAGCTGTATGGAGACAATACTTTTTCTGCACTGTTACAAAATAATTATTTTGCTTTTGATATAATGAATATGTTTTGTTTGCATAAAGTTTCTACTCAATTATTATTATTTTTTCCTGTAGTAGGTATAAGGACAGGGTAGTATCAGTCGAGAATTGACTGAGTCGAGTTTCATGAGAAAAGATCCATATAATCCATGGCCTTGAACACTTCAGTGAATTATTTTGAGAGACCTAGTGTAGATCTGTAGAATCAAGTAAGACAGTGTCATGAAGAATTACTAGTGGGGCTTTATAAACTATGTCAGATTAAAGTCTTTAAACCTATCAAACACACATTCTCCTTTTAGCTTGTGAAGTCATTTAAAATCGGTTTGTAATTCAAAATATATTCCTATCACACAGAAGGATTATTATGATGTTTCTCTACCCCTTCATATACTTACACAAATCAAAAAGACCAAAAGTTAGTAAGCCATAAAGGGAAAGACAGACATCAGCCCTCCCGGTAGAATCCTGCCTTCCTCCCACTCTGGTGTGTGTCTCTCAATTCAAAGCAAATCAGGGGGTCAGGGGTTCTTATTAGATGTATTTTAACTGTTATTTTAGGGCAGGCCATGTCTCTCAGACAGGCTTGAAGCTGCAGATTGAAAAATAGCATTAAGTCACCTATTTATTTGAATAATTTATGCACCTTTATTCTGAGTTTGTTTTAATCTAAATTGCCTCCAGCTAAAAGTTGGCTTATCTCTTTGCATAAAGCCAAATTATCACAGCCCCAAACCCAAGAATCTTTTAAATTCTTTTTTTTTTTTTTCCCAAAGTCTACCAGAGGAGGGACAGTTTTAGCTAAAAGGTCCCTTAGCAAGGCAAATGTTAAGTTTCTGGACAGAGCAAGAGCAATGTAAACAAAACAATAAAAAAGGAAAATACCAGTGAAATCTTTGGGCGTCATCATCCTTTGGAGGGCTTTGAAAGGTAGCAGGACTTATTCCAGTTCAGCAGGAATTTGTTTATTCTGCTTATCTCTGGTCAGAACTAACAGTCTTAATGGTTTTGAAGAGCCTTAACTGGTCCTGGGTTGATGTGGTCATTTGCAAATTCATTGTACCCTTTTGCAAATGATCATATTTCCACATTATCATTTGTGACATACACACTGTAGGTTGTTACAAGACTTGCAGTCTAGTGAAATAAATGCCATCTACTTTTAAATCCTCAAAGCATACTGTCATAGCATCAAGCAAACATATGTGAATGCCTTTTCAAGTTTTGCTACTCATTGACAGATATCTTTGGATATCCATGGGCAGCACAGGCAAAAACCACACACAAATTAAAATGAACCACAATTCCAGATTTTTATGGTATTCTCTCCAATTTGAAATTTCACAAAGTTTAAACAAATGAATATAAAGAAATGAAAAATACAGTGAAATTCAGTACTGAGGAAACAGATTGAATGGACGGGAACATTTTGTTTGCATGTAGTTAAACATAAGTAATTGGTTCTTGAAGTGAAGGATCCAATAATTGTAAAATCCTTGGGTCCTACTGCTCTGCAACTGCTAACAATTTGAACCTTAATGACGAGATTAAAAAAAAAAAAGTATTGTAGAAAAATGGTTCAAACTCTTGATGACTCATTTTATTTACTTGGGGAGCTTTAAAAACTCTACTAGTACCTGAGCCCCAACAGGTACCAATGAAATTGAATATCTGGGGTCCAGAATTTGGTTTTAAAAGCTGCGCAGGTGATTCTAATGCTCAACCAGAGTTGGGAACCAAAATTGTGGACCAATGGTTTTTATATATTAGTTTATCTTAGGTCATTTGGAAGGCTGGTTAAAATACAGACTGTTGTGCCTCAACCCTAGGGTTTTTGATTCAATAAGCCTTTGATAGGGCCCAAGAATTTGTATTTTTAACAGGCTCCCAGGTGATGCTAAATGCTGTTACTGCCACTGTTCCAAGTATCACATTTTGAAAACCACTGCTATACATAATGCTGTCTCGTCTGACCCAAAGTACACATAGTACCTAGGTATAGTACTCATATATATTTTGGTTGGTTGGGACACTCCCCCCACCCCCAAAAAGAAGGTGTAACAGGATGTACATGCTACTTTAAATCAAGTATGAGTTTTTGGTTATTATAATAACTGGACACTTTACAGTATTGAACAGAGAATGCATTTGTCTACTTAAAGTGAATTTATCTGGTGCCTGGGTGGCTCAGTCGGTCAAGCGTCTGCCTTTGGCTCGGGTCATGATCTCAGAGTCCTGGGATCGAATCCTACATCAGGCTCCCTACTCAGTAGGGAGCCTGCTTCTCCCTCTGCCCTTCCCCTCTGTTCCTGTTCTCTCTCTTTCAAAATAAATAAATAAAATCTTTTTAAAAAAAATAAAGTGAATTTATTCTTATCTAAGAATGATCAAAGAATCATGAGATAATCTGAATTATCTTCCAGGAAAAAGGAAGAACTTTCTCCACTTACTCAATTTTAAGGTATAGTAGGGAAAAAAGTTACTTTATAATTTTACTCCATGAGTTCTGTTTGTTCGTCACATTGACTACACAAACATAAATTTAATAATAATAAGAAAAGAATATGTGAGTTCACTAAATGGAAAGTTAACATTAGGTCTACCTAGGTCAAGGAGAGTAAACAGGAGTATCAGCCATCACTTCTACCAGTGATTTCCAAGTTTGGGCTTTTTTTCCTTCTCTGAGGGTGGAATTTTCAGGCATACTATCCCCATCTGATGTTCAAGATGTTGAGCTATTTTAGGTTTAAATTACACTTGCAAATCAATTCCAGAATAATTCTCAAGGGTTTCTGATTGGCCCGACTTGCTCATTCCTGTACCAATTATTATTATACACAATGCTCTCCATAGCCAGGCCTGAGTCCCCCAAGTTGGGGGAAAGGTTTAGCCCTAACTGATTCACAAGAAAGAAGAGATTCTTTTAACAGAAGCATGGTGAAGCAAAACATTGCAGGACAGGTAAAAAAATATATCTATCTATCATCTATCTATCTATCAATCATCTATCTATTATCTATCTATCTATCATCTATCCAACTAGTCATTGCAGTCCACACTATGTTAGTACTTAGTAATTACTCAATAAAATTGGATGGATAAGTGAGTCATTTATAAGTATTTCTTCTTTATTTGCAGTAAATTGCTCCCAGGTCTTTTTTATGACAGTCTCATGGTATGGCTTTTAATGTTGAACCTCAGGTTTTTAATTTCTTATATTGCAAAAACATTTCAACAATTAGTATGTAAGATTAAGCAATAGTGGCACCTGCATGGCTCAGTCAGTTAAGCATCTGCCTTCGGCTCAGGTCATGATCCCAGGGTCCTGGGATCGAGCCCCACGTCGGGCTCCCTGCTCATCAGGAAGTCTGCTTCTCCCTCTCTCTCTGCCCCCTGCTTCTGCTCTCTCTTTCTCAATTAAGTAAATAAATAAAAATCTAAAAAAAAAAAAGATTAAGCAATAGATGCTTCCCAAGGATGCCCTATAAATCTGGAAATCTTAATTTGCTTAATCTCTCCAGCACACTTCTACTTGCATCTTTTTCAAAGATGTGTAGTATTATATATGTGTTTTATTTTTTTTTTAATTTTATTTATTCATTTGAGAGAGAGCAAGAGAGAGAGCATGAGCAGGGGGAGGGACAGAGGGAGACAGAGAAGCAGGGGAGCCCAAGGTGAGGCTCCATCCCAGGACCCAGGCCTGGATCATGACCTGAGCTGAAGGCAGATGCTTAACCAACTGGGCCACCCAGGTGCCCCAGATTATATATGTTTTCTAAAATGGCAGTTGAAGACAGAATTTTACAGACCTTCCAACCTGGGAAGGGAATGAGAGGGAAGATAGAAGGTGATTTCATAGATTTTTGTCCTTTGTGTAAAAGTGTGCCATGACTGAGCCTCTATTTATAATGAGAATTAGTGGTATGAAGAAACTAGAAAGTGTTTGAGCAAGAACCAGTTGGGGTTATTTAGAGGTCTTTCAAAACATACTGATGACTTTTTCTCAGTAGTTAACAAAATCTTCCTAATAAACTGCTTGGTTTTTCTCTACTGGATAGATCGGAGCTTGTGTATAGTTTTGTAACTGCTGGTAGAGAGGATCATGACCATGCTCTTAAACAGCCACTCCTAAAATTGGATTATTGATGTAATTAAAGATTTGACCAAAGCTTGAACCTATATTCTAACTGTGACATTGAGATGAAAAGAATGATCTTTAACTGTATGTAAATAAAAGGAGTTAAAATTTACTTGCTCTTAGGAGTGTATGTACATGGTTGTTTCTTTCTGAATTTGGGGGGGTGGGCTTGACTTGATTTAGGTGGTTGGGGAATGGAATGATGGATAAAAGATATTGAGAACAATTATTTTACCTCTGATTATACTTTCTGTATTAGTTTGCTAGGGCTGCTCTAACAAAATACCGTAGACAGGGTGACTTGAACAACAGAAATTTGTTTTCTCATGATTCCAGAGGCTAGAACATCAAGGTATGGCCAGGTTTGGTTTCTGTGTAGGCTTTTACTTGGCTGCTCTCTCACTGCATGCTCAGATGGCTGTTCCTGTATATGTGTTGTGTCTATCCTAGTCTCCTCTTCGTACAGGGACACTAGTCATAGTAGATTAGAGACCACATCTATGATATCTTAATCATTTCTTCAAGGGCCCTATCTCCAGGTTGTCACATTCTGAGGTACTGAGGTGGTGGGGGAGAACATTAACATATGAATTTTAGAAGGACACAATTGATCCCATAACACTTTCTAATTTCTTTTTTTTTTTTTAAGATTTTATTTATTTATTTGACAGAGAGAGAGCACAAGTAGGCAGAGCGGCAGGCAGAGGGAGAGGGAGAAGCAGGCTCCTCACTGAGCAGAGAGCCTGATGTGGGGCTCGATCCCAGGACCCTGGGATCATGACCTGAGCCGAAGGCAGACACTTAACGACTGAGCCACCCAGGCGCCCCACACTTTCTAATTTCTAATGACCCTAGTTCTGATGGGTTCTAGAAAGAGCTACTTGTACTTGCTTCAGAGATGATATTTGGCAAATTAGCATCTTCTTTTTACTGATAAACAAATGCGGACTTCAGAAGTTAAGGGTCTTGTCCAAAGTCACTGGATGAACAAGGACCTTAACTTCTATTAGAATTCAGGGTTTTCTGTAACTGTTTTTTCTACTCCATCACCATGCCACTTTCTGATGTTTTATTACAACTAGAGGAATGACAATACAACACTGAAATGGAAAATAAGGACGGAAAAGAATTGGGTAGGAAGGATAAATCCTGCCACATGGAAGGTCACTTCAAATGAGAATGGCACCAGATATATATGGATGTGTGCACAGAAAACTCAATACTGACAGTAGAGTACAGCCTTCTCACATGACTGAGTGCACTGGGTCCTGTTTGACCAAGAAAACAGTTGACTTTATTGATTTTATAAGACTTCAAAAATTGGTCAATAGTTCCAATGTGGTTAATTTACTACAACTCTGTTGGCCAAAAAACCCCACAAAAAACAAAGTCTAATTCAAAAGCTTGGTCACATCTCAAATCACTAAATTAATCAATATTTAATTGTCTCTTTATGATTAGCACCATCTTTTTGGTCTAGTACGTTTAAAAATAACAACAAAAATAAATATGGAAAGAAAAGAGGTCCCTGTCTGTACTCAGTTCACATATGGGCTGCTATATTATTCATAACACATTTTAGGCTCTGCTTCATTTAATATGTTCTCTGTGTACACTTGCTAAATAAAAAGTGATATCTTGAAAAAGCAGAAGTTCAGATTTACTAAGTAGTATTTAGAACAGCAAGCAGAAACCATTTCAGGTTGGGACTGTTATGAACTTCCTTCTGTGTTATTCATATTAAAATTCCTAAAATTCAGGAACCTTGGATAATCCAACATGAAAGAAGATGAATTGATGAGATCAGATTGCTTTCAGGTGACTCCTTTCTTGTTGTTTTGGAAGAGATAAACTAACCAAAGAAATGGTGGAGATAAACTAACCAAAGAAATGGTGGAGATTGCAATATTTTTTTCTTCAGCTCATCTTTAGCTTTTAGAAATACAACACATTTATAAAGAGGGATGAATCCTGGCTTTTATGAAATGAAGAATAGTAGCATAAAAAGGAAGATCATGAGAAATTAAGATATAAATTCTGAAGCAGATCAAGGGATAGATAATAGATTCCAAGCTTAGATATTAAATCTTACAGTTTCCAAGCTGGCCTCCGGAAAGGACACAGCAGGTTATGAAGCACAGGCCCAAAAGGAACAATATTCCTCGCTGCAATCAGAGAAAGAGAGTAATTACATGCATATGTTTGTGCTTTACAGCATTCTGATACTAATCAGTGTGTATTTTTATATATGTAAATACCGATCAATGGAAAACCCTCCTTGTGTGTATTTAGCTTCATGCACCTCTTTGGTTAGATACATGGATAAATATACACAGAGAAGATAATTGAATATGAATGAGAATCTAGGTTAAAGTAACCTGGATCAAAAACTGGCTGCCACAGGTTTGGAATTTAAGCACTAATGTCTACAAGTTGTAGCATTTTTCTCACTATGGTATTGAAATTGGGAGTTGGTCCAAAGCATAAACAGTAAAGGACTGAATTACTGCAACACGATCTACTCAGAGATACTCTTAAGGCCACCCAAAAGCTCCTGTTGACAGAGGAATCAACCCCCTTACGAGCCCAACTAGTCCCAAATGGCTCATGTGAGCAGGGTGACCCACCCTCGCTACCTTCTTTCTCCCGACAACTTGAGGTTTGGACGCTAACGCAGGGGAATCCACTTCAGGCTAATGTGCTGGAATAGTGCTCCGGGAGTCTGAAAAGAGTCCACAAATCTATATGTCTTATCTTCACAAACCCCTGTGTTTTATCCTCCTTCCTCGAAAAAACAATTTGGTGGTCTGATGTCTAATTTTCTTTTTCTCACATATGATATTCTGTTTTTTTCTTCCCCTTTCTCTCTCTCTCCTACACATTTTTGCAATGATCAAATTCATAATGAGAATGTAAGCCAGAACACTCAGAAAGGGATCTTTCTCACCAACCACTCCTACATTAGAACCACATGAAATAACATTTTTGCACAGACGGTGAAGACCATTTAGTAGGATGTGCGGGATTTTGGATGGTTGAGCTCATTCACTGATGGGTTGAGATGATTTAGCGACTCCATTGCACTTTGAATGTTGCTTCTCTGGGGTTATTTCACGGGGTTGAACTCATTAGTTTTGTCAGTTACTTTGGAAGTATGTGCACAAAACCTGTTTTACATTGTGGGTAGGCCTCCAGAAATAGTCCTTCATAACTCTAATTTGGAAAACAATTTTGAAAATTTAACACAAAATGTGTGCCATATTTCTTTAACATGATTAATCTGAAAATAAACATGGATTTTTATAAGTGTGTTCTTTTCCATAGTTTAATGTAACCAACAGCAAAAGTGCTTCATTACTTTTTTCTCTATCCTCCTCCATTCCCTCAAATATCATCAGGCTTTTATTCAATGATTTGGAGGAAATGTGAACTTGGTTGGCTTATAAAATAGGTCTTAATTTTGAAATAAAGTTGATCAACATAATTTTTAAAAACCCAACTATTTAAATATATATATATATACACATACATATATATATGTATATATATATTAACATAAGCAACACCATCATATTTTAGTGATTTAAAAAATTGACTTGATTTAAGCTATAAAAATTCCTTGGTGATGTAGCTACTACCGTTTATGAATATGACTTAGCTTATAGCACATTTTCACCTTTTCAAGGATTTTACTCTCTCTCTTGACCTGAACTCATGCTATAAAAGAAGAAACAAGACACTGTGGAAAGAACAGGAGGTTTGGAATTTAGCGTTCCTGAAAAAAGTAATGAAGCTTACTTAGCTGGACTTTCCTAACTGGAAAAAATGGAGATACCTTGAATTGTTTTTAAAGATTAGAAATAATATAGTAAAATGTCTAACATAGGGCCTGGCTTGTAGTGTTTGAACTTGTAGGTTCTCAATAACTGGTAGTATTCTTTAGTTATTGTTTTCCACCATGTTTTCTACATACCACCTAGATATATGCTTACAAAAGATTTGTGTGTAGGAATTTTTGCCAAATGTGTTCATTGTTACCTGTTATTTTTAACATCTTTATTGAAATACCTTTGATATATAAAAATTGTATCTATTTAAGGTGGAGAGCACGATGGTTTTGAGGTATGTATACATTGTGAAATGATCAACACAACCAAGCTAAAGAATTTACCCATCACCTCTACATAGTTACCACCTATGTATGTGTGTGCCTGGGTCTGTGTACATGTGTGTGGTAGAAGATTCAATTTAAGATCTATCTTTTTAGCAAATTCTGAGTATGCAATACATTATTGTTAACTAGCATCACCATGCTTTACATTAGAATCCCAGAACTTATTCATCTTATACCTGAAAGTTATCCCCTATGACCAATATCTCCTTAGTTTACCAACTTGACCCCCACCCCCTGACAACCACCATTCTACTCTATTTCTATGAGTTCAACTTTCCTAGAGTCCACATCTAAGTGAGATCATGCAGTATGTGCCTTTCTGTGCCTGGTTTATTTCACTTAGCATAATGTCCTCCAGGTTCATTCATGTTCTTGCAAATGGCAGACTTTCCTTCTTTTTTAAGGCTGAATAATATTCTGTTCTATGTATATATCTTGTTTTTATAATCCATTCATCTGATGATGGGCATTTAGATTGTTTCCAGACTTAGGCTAATGTGAATAATGCTGAAATGACCATGGGAGTGCAGAATCTCTCTGAGATCAAGATTTAATTTCCTTTGGATATATAACTAAAAGCACTGTTACCTGTTCTTGGTGGTCTTTTGCACTCTGACCGAAGAGGATTGAGGTGACTAGCTTATAAGGCTGGCCGCAGCAAAATCTATTTACAGAATGGAAAATTATCCTCCTTTCACGGGGCTGTTGGCCCTGTCCTGGGAACAGAAAATGGACAGAGAGGCAAGCATGAACTTTCCAAGGTGATTTTTTAAAAAAAATCTAAATTCATTTCCAAAGGAAAAACAAAGAAAGAAAAAAATGGTTCAAAATGATGTCAGAAATAATATTTAAACACTGATAAGGCTGATTGATTATTATTTTCTTATTTTATTCATGATACATTCTGTGAACACATCTAATGAGCATACATTGACTCATATTCTCCATTCATTACTAGGATTTATTGACCTGCAAGAAAAGTCAGTGGCTGTTTTGCCCCAGTCAATATTAATTTCTAGGGTCAATAAATCCTGTGATGGAGGAACACCGAACCAGGAGTCAGTACATTTTTTTCTTGGTAGTTGTTTTTTCGCTTGGCTCTAGGAAGAATGTCAGTGCAGCTGCCTGCTTCCAGTGGGCCTATCATGTTTTTTAAAAATTTAGTAGCTGACCATTTAGAATCTGTTTCCAATTTGCGTTGTGCACTAATAGGGCCTGAATGTAAAATTTCCTTCAGATGCATTAATATGTGTAGGTATAATGAAGTCAAAGCATATTTATCATAGTTAAATTTCATAAATAATGCCAGAAGAAAGAAAAAGAACAAAATGGTAAACTTAATACATGTGACAATAGCCTAGGAAATTTTACACAATTTAATCATGCATTTCAAAGGATATACCTGAGATCTAGTCAAGTCACTCCATCTTTCTAGATTTCAGTTCTTTTTTCTGTAAAATGAAGTGTTTGAATTTGTCTTTGAGGTCTCTGTCAGTAATAAGATCCTCCCAAGAACGTATGCAGGCTTTTCAAAAGTTGGAATTTGTGGATATGGGTTATTCTTTTAATCTGAACCCCATGGGGAAACTATTCAAGATTTGGGAAGAAGACATAATAAGGAAATGGGGCACATCTCTCTCTCTCTCTCTGTAAGTATATATATATATTTTTTTCAGAACCATTTGTTTTGTATAAAAATGAATATTGGGAGCTTCTTGATTTACAGAAAGAATGGAGTAGCAAAAATATATGATTTGAAGTTTAAAGATCTGGTTTTAGAACTTACATCTGTCCTGAGCATGTGTGTTTGTGTGTGTGCAAATCCATGTGTGTGTAGGGGGGTGTGAGAGTTAAATAGAATTAATGTGCACCTTCTGTGTATGGGTCATTTCTCAAGTACTCAGTCATCATGACACCTTGAAGAGTTGTGCGTTTCTCATGGAGAAAGACCATGTTCAGAGAAATCAAGTGACCTCTCCAGAGTGAGTAGTTGGGCTGTTATTTGAATTTGTGCTGGCCTTACTTCAAAGATGATGCTCTGGATGGTTGCTCAGCTTCTCTGAACTCCTATTCCCTCTATTGCAAACTGAGCCCCAGCTCAAGGAGAGAAGGCACTGGAAAACTGTATTACCTGCAAGAGTCCAACATCAGTGTTAACTGTGACTGGGGATTATAGTGATGATCATCTTATCTTAGGGACCACCATATGGAAAATATTTCCCAATAAAAGGCCATCATGAGTAACACAAAACTTAAAATTGTAAGTATATCTAGAACCCAAGCAGGTCTTCAAAAAATGCTTAGGAAATCCTTCTGGCAAAAATGTCAAGTATGTGGAATGTGTAGAGAAATATGGGTTCTTGACCTTTTCCTCCACTTAGTGGTGCCCCATCTTCTGTCCCTCACCTAGATGCTCAGGTCTTTCCAGCTCCCAGATTACTCTAAAATTCATTTAGGTGTACATTTATAACAGCAGGAAGGCCAAAGACCAGAGGTTCATGGTATGGGTTTTGCATTCAGAAAGACTGGGGTTTGAATCGCAACTTTGCTGCTTATCAGCTATTAAATTTAAGAAATAGTATTCTGAGGCACCAGTCTCCTTCCCTGAATAATGGGGATAATAAGAAGAATGACCACATATGTTTGTTGAGAGGATAAATTAGGTAGTGGCACGTGAAGCATAATGAGCACTGCCTGGCTCACCCAAGTTCCCATTACAGTAGTGCCCCCTCTATGCACAGTTTTACTTTCCGTGGTTTTGGTTACCTATGGTCAACCACAGTCTGGAAGCAGATGATCCTCCTTCTGAGCTTTCATGAGAAGGTCCATAGTAGCCTAATGCTGCGTCACATGCCTATGTCATTCACCTCACCTCATCTCATCATGCAGGCATCATATCATCTCACATCATCACAAGAAGAAGGATGAGTTCAGTACAATAAGATATTTTGAGAGAGAGAAAGAGATCACATTTACACGACTTTCATTACAGTATATTGTTATAATTGTTCTATTTTTATTATTAGTTATTGTTGTTAATCTCTTAATGTGCCCAATTTATAAATTGAACTTTATCATAGGTCTCTATTCACAGGAAAAAAAAAAAAACAGTATCTATAGAGTTTGGTACTATTCATGATTTCAGGCATCCATGGGGGGTCTTGGAAATGTATTCTCCATGGAAAGGGGGGACTACTATAATAACAGCTTAAAAGAGTCACCCAATCATTTTAAGAGGCATAGTCTTCACAGGTGATCAAATTCAAGTGTAAAGACAGAGTTGAGTTATGTTATATTAATGTAAGATGTTATATCTTCTCTCCTTCCCTGTAATGGTTTCTCATAGATATTTACTACTGTCTAGGGCAATGCTTGCTCTGGTCCTGATGATTTCTTTTTTGTACTGGTACCAATAAAAAGTTACCAATACAAAAGAGAATTGAGCCCTCTACCTGGCCACATCATTTTTGCAAAATTCCTTATCTTGAGATCTTTTCTATAACTAGAATGCTCCCTGAGGTCCCTGGCAATGCACAAGTCTGGGACTCCTTGTCTTTACAATAGCCAGACTGGTATTGAGGCATTATGGCCAGAGAGTCACGAGATACAGGGAGTGGACAGTGATCAGGGAAGTCTGGTGCTGGTCCTGGCTCTATGAGTAAACTTGGGGGGCCATGAGTGAAGGATTTAACCAGCAAGGACCTCACATTCCTCATCTATGAATTGGGCAATGATGATTATGTTACAGGAGTGTTTTGGGAAGGGGATGATATCTTATAATCATAGATTCATGTGTGGGGTACATATAGGAGCTTGCCTTCCTTCTTCCATCCGCCTTTATCCCCTCTCTGTCTTTGTCCTTCCCCTCCCTCCACTCTTTCCTTTATTTGGTCCTCCCCTGCCAACTGCCAGGTGTCCTCAGAGTATCAGCTTCTCCTTCTGTAACATCTCAAAAGACCCTTCACTTTCTATAGTGGAGCACTTATCCCAGGGTAATATGACTGCTTGTTTAATCGCCTGACTTCTTATAGGCACTACAAGCGCCATTAGAACAAGGCTTCTCCTTTGGTTGCTGAATTGCGTATCACCGCCACCCAGCATGGTGCCTGACACACAGCAGATATTCGGCTGCTCTTTGTTATGTCAAGTTCTGTGACAGGCACTGGAGAAAAATAGTGAACAAGACCCTTCGTGGGCATCACTGAGTGATTCTTTAGGCAATCCTTGACTCATTCCACAGTCATCTCATGAGCATCTACCACGTGCCAGGGGCCACCTGGGGATCCAGGGGTGCACAATACAGAAGCTCTCTTGGCTCTCAGGGATTTATATTCTAGTGAGTGGAGACTGACTGTGAACAAAGGCATGAATGAGATGGCCCCAGACAATTGGTCTGAAAATGACATAATAGAATGATAGATCGACAATGGTGGTATGTAGGGGTTATTTTAGATCATGTGCTTCCGGAAGCCTCTCTGAGGAGGTGATATTCCACCTGAGAACTGATGACAAGGTGGGGCAGCAAATAAGGACATTCCCTGCAGAGCGGATACCATATACAAGAGTCTCAAGTTTGGTGGAAGCTTGGATTGTTTGAGGAAAAAAGGAATGAGGCCTGCATGTCTAGTGTTGTGGTATTAGGGGTGAGTGGGGGAGGTGGGGTCAAACAGGACAGCAAAGGCTTTACAATTTAGAGTCCCTGGATGTATCTCCTTGTCTGATCTCTGTTAGGTTCTCTGTGCTCAATGAAACCACTGTGGATGGGTTCCACAAGCAGCCAGCCCAGTAATTTAAACTCAAGAAGCACTAGAGAAAAACTTAAAATGCAGGAGACCTCTGCAAAACAAAACAAAACAAGACAAAACCCAATACACACATGTAGTTCAAAAAGCAGGAAGGAAAGAAAACTCTAAAAATATGGAGGAGATTCCATTTCCATAAATGAATTTCTTTTAACAAAATAAACGTTTGCAAATGCCTGCTTTCTATACTCAGTTGAATATCTCTTATATGAAATAAAGGCAGGCTGGAGAAAAAAAAAAGGGAAGTCAGCTCCTGAGTTACTCTCTGAGAAAATGTCCTGTGCTGTTCACTCCTGGAAAACGATGGAAGGACACAGATTAGAAGGGACTGAAATTCCACATTCCACAATTTTGTAGGAGAAATAGTTCCTGTAGGAAGATTTTCTTAGGCCACGAATCTAGAGGGGGAAGGAAACACAGTTTGTCTGCTGTTTTGTTTATAAACAGATCTCTCTTAAAATGTTTTTTGTTTTTTGGGCGCCTGGGTGGCTCAGTCGGTTAAGCGACTGCCTTCGGCTCAGGTCATGATCCTGGAGTCCCGGGATCGAGTCCGGCGTCGGGCTCCCTGCTCGGCGGGGAGTCCGCTTCTCCCTCTGACCCTCCCCCCTCTCATGTGCTCTCTCTCTCTCATTCTCTCTGTCTCAAATAAATAAATAAAATCTTTAAAAAAAAATGTTTTTTGTTTTTTTATTAACTTGTGTACTGTTTTCCAGAAGGAAAAAATGTTAGTGCTGACACCTTGCTCCTTCATTCCTTTCCCAGAACTCCCACATTTTTTACTGATGCTGTCATTAGGGAATGCCAGGGAAAAAGCTTAGTGCTTTCTGTGAAAATTGTTTCACTAAGGGGAAGCAAGACAGCTAAGTGATAAGATAATTTAAATGGCAGCAGGAAAGACACTTAAAGTGGCTGAGGGTATAAATGACAGAAAGAACAGAAATGAGAGGTTTGGAAGATGTGCTATGGGCATCTGCTCAGAAGACCGTGGGAAAGGACACCCAGAGCACGGCCCTAGTTTGCATTTTTCTATCAGAACAGGAACTTCTTGTGGTTGGAAATAGAAAAGACAGCTATTGAAAAATAATCTTTCAAATAAAAAGGAATGTAAAAGCCCTTTTTAAAAGGAAGGGAAAAAGACAAAGCATTTACTGGGTCCCTAGCCTGGGCCAGATACTGTGGCTAGTACTTGGTATTTTTATTTATTCCTCACTCAACCCAATAAGGCAAGCATCACTATTTGCTGTTAATAAGGGAAGAAATTGGAAACTCCAAAATTGTAAGGCAGTCATTCAAACATCATCTTGCTGGCATGCAGCAAAGCTTTGATTTGAATTAGATTTCTTTGATTAGCTATACAAATTATATAACCACAAACATTTATGGAAATGTGTTATATGTGAGACACTGTGCTCATGGAGTTCTGTGCATTATTATTGAGATAGGCATGATTTCTTATTTGAGATGAAGAAACTGAAGTTCAGAGAGATTAAACAACATGCTAGGGTCAGAGTCAGTAAATTCCAGAGCCAGCATTTAGCTCTGAGTTTTCTTTTCCTGTCCACGTCATTTTAGTTTTGCAAATACACGATGAGCTACGAAGATAAAAAAATCATTGGGCAATGTGCTGGATTTGACTCAAAATGGAGGTGATTTCTTTGGCCTCAGAATGTTTAGGCTTTTGTTGTTGTTGTTTTGTTTTTAGCCAATATTTAGAAATTTAAAAAGTGAGAGATCTGGTAGACCTGCATTCTACAAGACATATTGTCCATTGGAGAGACATGGGCTCTCAGGTTTACAACAGTTTTTGTATTTCAATCATGGCTTCCTCGTATTATTCTTCCACATCCGTTTCACTAGCTTATGTTGGCTGCTTGGTCTTGCATGCATTTGAGACACACGCTGAAATGTTTATGCCTAGCATTAGTTCCTGGAAGACTCAGGTTCTAGCTCCATTTCTGTGAGCAGAGAATGATAAGTAGTAACAAGTTTCCTTGTTTTATTTTGCACTTAGTGTGGAATATCATGGTTCACATTCTCGCTGTGTGATGTTCTGTTTGTGTGACCTTGGACGAATGACATAACTTTCCTATATCTTTATTTCTGCGTTTATTGAAGGGGTATATCAGGGGCACCTGTGTGGCTCAGTTGGTTGAGTGTCCAACTCTTGGTTTCAGCTCAGGTCATGATCTCTGGGTGGTGAGATTGAGCTCTGTGTTGGGCTCCATGCTGAGTGTGGAGCCTGCTTGAGATTCTCTCTCTCCCTCTGCCTCTGCTCCTTCCCCTGCTTATGTGCCCTCCCCACCCTCCAAATAAATAAAGAAAATCTTAAAAAAGGGGGGGATGTATCATTAGTACTTACCTGATAATATCATTACAAAGAGCAAATAACAGTTACTGGCTCCTAATATCTACAAATGTATATGTCTATATATGTAGATGTATATAAGATAGAAACATACCCATATTCTTAAATAATAAATTACCTGCAAGTCAGTGTGTATTAATGGAAAACCATTCAAGAAGGAGTAAGGTAAACTAGAGAAACAAAACGACATTTTGAGATCTCAATTATAATATTGACATCAGTATTTTTGGGGATGTGGGGGCAAAACATGATAATATGCAGAATTTTTCAATTGTGAGGTGAGTATATACATGTACAATGGTATTTCAGTTTTAAATATCAGACCAATCAGTTCATATATATTGAGAATCTATGTGTCTTTCATAATTATAGGCAATGTCTGGGGTGATTAAGAGACATAGGTCATGCTCTTTAGTCTATAATACCTTATAATTCATCAAACTTATAGTAATTCTATATAATTCTGTATATGCCATATTCTTTCACATTGAGGTAAAAATACCTTGATAAAACACAATTCAAATCCCATCATATTTTTTTTCTAAACCCTTCAGTTATTTCATTTTATTTAGAATATTATTCCATAATTTGCTTTTTACTTTGAAAAAAAATTAAAGTATAGTCATGCTTAATGCTATTTTATACTTAGAATAACTATGGTGGCTGAAAAATAAAATCTAAGCATTGCCATTTTTCAAAGATCCAGATTTTTAAACCACTGTAACCTTAATAAAAATTGTAGTCCCTTATGGTCCAGGCTTTGCATGGAGTAGAGTTTAAACAATCCTACTTTAAACACTTCTTAGCAATTAAATAGAAATTCTAATCTTTATTTTAATCTCTCAAAAGACATTAAACGAGATACAATTCATAGCCTGTAGCAAACTTGTCACAGTTTCCTTCTTGATTCTGCCATTAACTTTATCTATTAACTATTTTAAATTTAATTTAATTAACATATACTGAATTATTAGGTTCAGAGGTCGATTTCAGTGATTCTTCAGTTGCATACAATACCCAGTGCTCTTTACATCCCATGTCCTCCTTAATGGTGATCACCCAGTTACCCCATCCCTCCATCCACCTCCCCTCCAGCAACCCTCAGCTTGTTCCCTATAGTTAGGAGTCTGCCACTAACTTTAAACCTAAATTACTCATAAGCTTTCATCAGAGGAAATCACTAAAGTTCTCTCTGGTCCCAGTTTGTGAGGCGATTCTTATTCATTCAGTCTTGTGACCAAACACCAAATCTTTCTTATTTAAACCAAGTTTATTTCTCTGGCTCTGTGCTGTCCTTTTTTCCCTGTCCCTCAATCCTTTCTCTATCTACTAGTTCTTTGCACTATACCTTAAAAAAAAAAAAAAAAGTTCAATAATCTTTGCAAAGAGCAAGTAAATGCTGCATGACATTCATTTCTCCATTCTAAACAGTGAGAAGGATTGAATATAATCTAGGTTACTTTCAACTGTTAAGCCTACTGCTTTATTTTCACAGCCAGAAGTGACAAAAGCTCATATTCTTCAGTGTATATTGTTAATGAAAGCATCATGATCATCATCAAAGTTAGTACCACCACAAACATCAACATCCTCCTTTCATCATCATCAGCATCATTATTATTTACTTTTCAAATTATTTAGGATGTGCCGCCATCATACTAAGTCTTTTACAAGCATTACCTCATGTTCATGGGATGATGAGTTCTACAATAATCCAGAAACCAATTCCTTCTTTTTCATATGGCTTCAACCTCATGGCCCAAGATGAGTTCATCAGCTTTGACGTCATGTCCACATGGCATCCGACAGCAAAGAGGGATAGGAAAAGTAGAGGGCACAACTCAACTGAAGGTATAACCTGGAAATCGTACATTTCTTTTTTGTCACATTTAATTCGCTAAACACTAGGGTTTCTATTATAAATGAAGCAGAGAATGGATCTAGCAGGCACCTGGTAGTCACTACTAAAGGGGTCTTGTATTTTTTGTATCTATCTCAGCATGTAGCACAGGCCTTGATATGAAGTTCCCGTTCAAGAAAATCTCATCAGTAGAAAAGTAAGCCCTGAGATATAAGAAAGTTGTGAACAACTTTTGACTTCAGAAAGGTTTTATGAAGATGTAGATTTTTTTTGTTGGGCTCTGAAGACTGAGATCCGTGTAGGTGGAGGGGATGTATAGGTGATTCATGCAGGAGTTTCTCATGAGGAAGCAGGGGTGGGTGTAAGGGTGTTATACGTGAGGACCTATAAAGAGAAGAACCCAACTAAATTCTTGCAATTGCTTGGAATAGGAAGGGATACTGACAAGACACTCTTCCTCACCAAAGTTTAGTCAGGCTTCTCTGACCCTCTTCTCAACTAGGCTGTCAACTTTCAGCTTCTGTGTCTGTTTTTGCATTGGCTACTTGAGGCAAGATCCTGCTAAATCCTGATTTATCAAGAATCCCCACCATCTGTATCTGATCACTCTCAATATCCAGTTGAATTCCCAATCTCCTGCCATCCTCCAGGTGATACCTGTTTATTCTGGCCTCCTTCCGCAAGAATCCCGTGTTTAACAAGAATTCCTCCCTATCCCTGATGTTTCCTCCTACTAATCCTCCATCCACTTCTACCACTCTTCCCCCACCTGCTCCTTTGCCACAAATCCCCACTTGTCCTTGCTGTATTCGGGTTTGTGTCCAGTTCTATCTTGAGATCTTTTTTTTTTCCCCTCGCGCAAGAACTCCTCAATAAAATCTATCTTCATCACTTTACTATCCAGCTCTGTATTTCTTTGACAGTACTTGGGGTTGTCAAGCCTGGGGGAGTCTCTAAATCTAGACAACAGACAATGGAACTGTGACTTAATTTGCTAGATGAAATAGTGAGCTGTATAAGATCTTAATTAAGTGAATGCCGTGACCCAAGTCATGTCCTAACACATGCGTCCAGAGCCATGTGTAGGACAGATTGAAACAGAAGAAGATAGGGATCAGCTAGAAGAGAAAAGAGACTCTTTCCTGATATTCAGATTTAAATGGATGAAAACCTGTTTGAAGTGGGAGCAGAGAGACTAGCAAAGCATTTTAAGAGGAAGAACTGACTGAAGTTAAAAAATTTTCAGATTAGTTATTGAATCTGAAGAAGAAGCCATTGAAGATGATATCAAATTGTCTTGTTTTGAAGGTTTCGATAATGACAATGCTGATTTTAAAGATTTTATTTATTTTTTGACAGAGAGAGACATAGCGAGAACAGGAACACAAGCAGGGGGAATGGGAGAGGGGGAAGCAGGCTTCCCGCAGAGCAGGGAGCCCGACGTGGGACTCGATCCCAGGACCCTGGGATCATGACCTGAGCTGAAGGCAGGCACTCAACGACTGAGCCACCCAGGCGCCTGACAATGCTGATTTTAGGAAAGAAGGTGCTGGAACGAAAATACAGATGCCTTTGGGAGAAGATAATGGACTTTCTGAAACTGGGATAAGAATTGAACATCTAGTTCTAGGTGTCTGAAATATAAGGACAAATGTGAAGTATAAGGCATAGATCAGAGGTCTTGAAATTTGACCTGCAGATATGGAGACTGGGCTTAGCAAAGAGTATTAGTGGGAACAGTTATGGCCTAACCACACAATCCTCCCTGTCTTCATACAAGGCACAAGTTTGATGAAGAGCTAGAAATCTCCTGGTGACATAGCGAGTACCTAGACTTATTGTCATCTGACCTCCAGCTGATGTTAATAGAGGCACAGTTCTATGTGAGGCCCTCCTACTGCAAGACAAATCACTTCAGTGGCTGAGGTAACTGGATTTACTTTTTGCTCCTTTGTTTCCAAACTAGTTTTGGAACTCCTGACAGCACTCTGTGATTATTCTTAGGCCTAGAATGTGACATTTTGCAGAGAATCTGAGGGAACTTCTATGTTAGCCACCCTGGACTTAGAGGTTTGTTTTAGTAGTAAGATGCTGATTAGGATTCAATACTGCATTGCAGTGAGCCTGCCTGAATGCATCTTGTAGGAGTTGTATTTTCTAATCTTTTAGGTCCAAAGTTGTAATGTTGGACTCACCACTTAAGAGGCAGCCAGAATAATCCTTTAAAAATTTAAATATAATTCCTCTGCTCCAACATACCCAATGTTCCATTTATATTTTTTCTCATGATAAAACAAGCTCTCACTGACTATAAGACTCTGAGTTATCTGGTCTCAGCTCCCTCTCTGACCTCATCTTCTACCTCTATCACTCCTCCCTCAGCCTTAAGGCCTCCAGACTCTATTCCTTTGCAGGGAAATGTTCTTCCCCCAGATGTGTCAATGGCTCCCTCCTTCCTGGAGGCTGTCGAGTCTCAGCAAGTTCGTCCCTGACAACTACATAAAACATGGTGGCCCCATCACCCCCTCAACCTGTGTTATTCATCTTTGTAGGACTTAATACAAACTGATGTGCTATGTCTTTATTTTTTCATTTGTGCATTGCCTCATTCCCTCTCCTCAGGAGAATATAAGCCTTATGAGGGCACAATATTTGACCATTATTGAGACAGGGAACCTGAAGGAACCCCATGAAAGACTGCTTTTTTGCCACCTCTATTCTTGCTAGGACCTACTCCCTGCACCTTAACCACCCTTTATAGAACAGATAATGTATGCCTTCCTTGTGAAGGCCAAGGAGTTAATGATTTCTTTGGAGTCTTCCAGCACAATAGATAACATCTATGGAGTGATTGGGTGGGGGAGTCAAGAATGTTTTCCAAGACCACTGAACTCACCAGGGCCCCTGGCTCTGAGGCATAAGTGACTTAGGGAGGACACCTAAACACTAGACTTTGTTTTAACCAGTTACTGGATGCCTGAGAAGACACACACACTGGACCACAGTCCTCAATAACAATTCCAGCTCCAAGCAAAGAGCAGACTGGCTCTTCTTTCCTTTCTGAGTCTCCCAGACGCTGTCTGTATCTGCACTCTCTCTCTCTCTCTTCAGTAACCTCTGCTCTTACTTCCACTCAGCTCTCATTGATTCCTATCCTGTGCAAAGCCAAGAACCCTCTTGGCTAGTCCTATGGGATCCCCTCAGGGTCCTAGGACCCAGCCAGCCTGCATCACTAATATAAACAGCATAAGCTGGATTCCAATGCAGAAAACAGTGATACATAGTAAATATCAACATATGTTTGCTAAATGAATACATTTGAATGAACAGGTGTTGGGGTAAATTCCAGCTCTTTGGCTAGATGGCAAATAGTCTAATTCTTTTGTTACAATAATCACTGCTTCCAGCTCAAGTTCACAAATGGGCCCCATCCTTACACTGTCTGTAATGTCCCAACCAGAACTGGTAGCTTTCTCCTCTAATCCACTATATCTAATTCTAACATGTCTTTCTCTGTGTGATTTATAGCTCTGTGGATGTGGGTTTGTTATTTACAATGAAGCCTGAGTTTCGTCATTTGAAAAGTGGAGAATACCATTTCTCATGGTGTGTAATAAGTGAAGATCGAGGAGATAGCCTAAGGATGGTGCTTGGCATGGGCTCTGGGCAGTTCTTCAATACATGCTGCCTGAAATTTTCAGTTTAGTTGCAGGTTCTTGAAGAGCAGCATCATGAGGATGGACATGAGGGAAGAACTGACCATCCCTTTCACAGAGCAGTGATAGCTGAGATTGATGTATAGGATGAATTTCTGATTGTACACATAGAAATGGATCTTGAAATATTTTTTTTAGTACAGATGATTGCAGAGCCTCCATTAACTCAAGCAGTGTGGGAATATTGCACATGCACAAGGACCAGAGATTTTATTTCAGTCTTAAAAATATTCTCAGCCTAGGCTCTGGTTATTGATGATTTGGGTTGCTCTCATCCAGCTGAGAAAAGGATGATATGTTAGTTTTTGAGCTTAAAAAGATATTCTAGTGTAACCTTATCCGATTCCCAATTTTAGGCCTGCCAAAATTGAAACTCAACCTTAACTCTAATCATCACCAACCATTACTTTTGAAGCACTCCCATGGATATGGAGCCGTTCAGGATGCAATAATATACCATCTGTCTCCTGAGTTAGTTAGAAAAATAAGTTAGAGAAGGTGGGGCAGGGGTGGGGGTATAGGGCAGGGGTGTCCCCTGACTCAGAGGATAGGATATATAAAACCAGAGCAGGGGACAGAGGACCTCTTGAGGAAGCCTGAAGACATGCCACACAAAATCCAGAAGAGCTTTCTGCTTGTCACCTGATAGAGCAGTTAGGTCTTGGTGTCAAAGTCTTGCAGGATTTTATTGTCTCAAACCTCTGTAGCTTTGTCTCCACAAGATATCTCACCAATACACAATCCCTGTAATCAGGCACTAGGTATAAAGGAAGACTTACCAGATTCTTCAGTGGGAAGAACTGAATCCAATCAACCCAGACCAGCAGCATGATATAAATTAATTGACACCCAGGCTCTTAATCTTAGTCAAAAAGTATGAGCAAAATTCTCTAGTTTGTCATAATTTGTCATCTTTGGTTGAAAGGTACCATGTTTTCCGAGTACAGGTGTATGGGTGGGAGGTGTATACTTCCTCCTATTCATGCGATGGCTGATGGGAGTGACCTTAATTTAATAATTGGATGTGGAAGAACTGAAAGATTCACAGGGTCCCCAAATCTCACCAGAGGAAACAGAATATGTTCCAAGGCACTGAAAAGGATGTGGCCTTTTCACAGTGCAGCCATCCCCTCCCATTAAGGCATTAAAAGCCCCTTGTCATGGATTCTTCTCTCCCAAACTTCCTACAACAGAAGTAGTAAATATTTCAATCTTTTTGGTACAGCGAAATGTGTCACTAACAGCTAGCACATATTTTTGTAGGTGAGTACAAGGTTAACTTTACTCTTTCTGTAAACACTTTTGCTTCATCGTTTTTCAGTGTTAGGTAATAAGCTGGGGGGAAAAAAAAGCTTCTAACAAATTGTCTGGTGCAAGATTTAAGCTAATTAAATAAACATGGCTCCTGGTGTCTTGAAATTATGTTTAAATAGAAAATATTGATAAAGGAAAGCATACTGAGAGACCTAAGGCTTTCTCTTCATTCATTTAAGCAAGGCATTACTGAGCATCTAATTTGAGGCAGGCACTGTGCAGATGCCTGCAAGTAACTGACTACTTGGAAAAACAGATGTGCTCACAGAGAAGCAAAGAACAAAACAGAAGGTAACAAGCGCCATATTGGGTTAATAAGCAATGCGAAAGGGGAAAGCAGAAAAAGGAAAAATAGACTTTCAAGGTATCCAGCCCCTATTTTTTTGTTCCACTCATCACAGTGGTAATTACGTATCCAATGTCTGTTTTTCTTCTAAAATATGAATTCCAGGAAGGCAGAAGTTAGTGCACTTTTTTTTTTTCTGGGATATTACCAGCACCTAGTTTTCGGGACAGAATTCATAAAGGCCTTCAGCCAGGGTAATGCAGACCTTGGAAACTGACCCAAAGATCCTATTTGATATATATATTTTTTACAGTGAGCACTCAGGGGACCATGGGGCTGATGACCATTACCTTCACCTGGTGAGCAGATAGGCCCATAGCCAGACTCTACATAGCACTTGGGAGAGGCCAAGAGGCCACAACAGAATCTCATGGGAATGGCAAATGGAGCTTCTCAAAGCACCTGATGAAGTTCTCACCTCGCTCAGGCAGTAGAGATTGCAGTGGGATATCTTCATGAGAATTGGTGGTCAGGGATGTTTGCTCTTCCTATAAAGCTTATCCTACTCAGTCCCTTGGTTTGTACAGCTGTGTCCGAAGCGTCAAGTTGAATGCTTTACTGACAATAAAGGAACTTGCATTCTTTTCCTTTTCTTATTCATATTTTCCCGAAGGGTCAATCGCAGCTTACTAGCACCAATCCAGACACTTAATTAAGTGTTCAATAAGCAGTTTTGGATGCATGAATATTACATGGATACATTTTCTGATTATAGGAGTCCTTTATGGACATATTAAAAATTTAGAGAATGTGAAAATGCAATGATGACTATTAAAGTCTATTCCAACCTCTATAAGCACAGCCAAACTTGTACAGCATTGAATTTAGGTAAGGCCAGATACCCTTCTGTGTATACCTAGGAATATGTATAAAATGCAAAGAAAAAATGCCCCAGGAACATATGGAAGACGTCCCCCCTTTTCGAAATATTTTAAGAAAGCTATGATATTTGAAAGGAAAGGCTGGGGCTTGGTTAGAGGTCATAGTTTGCTTTGTAGTCATCACAACATCCCTGACATTTATTTCTTGATTATTTGATTTCTCAAAGGTTAAGAGAGATGTATGAAAGGCTCTTACAAGGACAGTGGCCCTCAGCTTTCCCTGGTATTTCTAACAACGTTTTGATATCCAGATTAAAAAGGTTGATGATTGTTCACTCCAACATTGGGTTGTGTGTTTAGTTGTGTGACAATGCTTGGAACTCTTGGCTATTGGTATTGTGATCCCTCCTGCATTTTGGTTTGACTTGTGGAATATTTGTTCATTTTTTATTTTAACTTTCCTGTAAAGTTTAGATGCATCTCAGGCAGTTCTTTTCTTTAACATCTTAGTTTCCTCATCTGTAAAATGGGAACAAAAATAGTATTGCCTGAGAGGTTTTCTGTGAAGACGAAAAAATTGATATATCTATGAAGTACTCACCATAGCCCTGATGGTCAATAAACACTAGCTGTTATTACCTTGGATGTGGGACTTGTGTCTTTCATATATTTTATCCCAGTCAGAGGATCCTTGTCCTTTAATAAATCATTTTAATCCTGTTCCTTTATTATTAGAATTGATTTGGTTGGTTTCACTTCTTTATTTTATGCTTTAAAATAACTATATTCCCTTTCTGTTCTTTCTTCAACACCATGGACCATATTTATTTGCATTTGTTTTGTAGAAATCTGGAAAAAATACTTCCCATTTTAAACTTTTGGTTTAAATGAGGGGTTATTTTTATGTATTTTAAAATATGTTTTCAGACTCTATTTCTATGATTATCAGAGTGTAGAGACATTTTTTTCCCTCCGCCTTCTGTATGAAACAGAATTTAGCATTCTTTCCCATTTCTGCTGCTATCATCCAGTTATGTTAATGTAATGTATGAATTTGGATATCAGTTGTGCTATCAATGATAACTTTTATATTGTCTCTTAATAATGATTTTCAATGTCCGGTTTCCTTTTGTTAACACTATTTACGATAGAGATCCAGTATTATCCCTTACCAATTTCTGTGTTAACTGCCATCTGTGTTATAAAATACTTTTCCCTGTTATTGAGCCTTTGATTTTGACTCACTTCAGTGTTCGCTAGAGAATGTCTTCAGCTCTTTTTCCCCTGGGTAGCCATGTGGGAGGTTTCTTTTTTCTGAGACTTGGCATTATTTTAGAATTCCTTTCTTTTGGCTTTATACACCAATGAAAACTTGCAGGGTATAAAAATTTATGGATCACCAACTTTTCTCTCATCACAGTTTTGTGAATGTTGCTTTAGTAGATTCTGGTATTTAACATTATAGGAAAGTCTGAGGACAGCTCAATTTTGTCCTCTTTTACACACATTTCTGTTTCTTTCATGCATCTTTGAGCATTGGATTTTTTTCTCTATTGTTACAATTAAAATTTCTTCACATGAAACGTGTAGATGTCTTATTCTTCTTATGTCTTGCCTCAAATGCTCTGATTTCCTTTCATCTACCATCTTAAGACATATTTTACTTGCTAAAAATTTCTCTTCAAACATACCATTGCTTCTTCCTCAGTTCAGTTGTCTTAACTCCCTCTGAGGGGCTGTACATCGGCCTCGGGGGCTTTTTCTTTTCCTGTCCTTTACATCTGTTAACATCTCTTCTGTGTTTCCATCTTCACAGTCTCCCTCCACCCCACCCCCACTGAATGAATTTTCTCATGTCCACTGTCACCATTAAACCTTTCTACGTGGATTTTTATTTTGATCTTTTAGTTTTTGAACTGTACTCTCCTCACTTTTACTCCCTGATGATATCCGCTTGTTGTCTCTGCTCTGTGTATCACCCAATTATTTTGTACACTCATGTTTTCCTTCGATGTCATCCTGTTATCCCTTCGTCACCCCATGATTTCTGCTCTTTTTCACAGAGGCCATGGTTTCTTGACTCTCACTGCTGATGTTGTAATAGGTTTTTGTTGTTCGTCTTGTACTTAATTCTCTCTCTAGTTAAGGGAATGCCACAGAACCATTGTTCTGGGAACCAGCGCCTCTTATCCTGCCTCTTCCCCTCCATCACTGTGCTCCAAATGGAAGCGTTCAACTTCACATTTCCACCTCCCTTCTTTGTGACCTTCCACACCATCTCTCTGGCTCCATCCTTTATGCTATACTGATTTCTGAAAGTCCATGTTTCTGATGAATTATCATCCTGCCTATACTCCTCTGACAGGGGAAATGCCATCCTGCTTTTTATTTTATGCTGCTCTCGTGAGGAGCTAAAACACCAAGCCAGCCTGCCTTCCCTCCCCAACCCAGAATTCTACTGAATCATCTGTTTTGTTACCCTACAGACCTCTATAAACAAGTGAGTTAAAAGTCAGTGAATGAACGAGCAATGCAGTTCATTTTTACTTTCTTTCAGGTAAATGAGACTACTCTGGTTTATAAAATATATCATAAACCAGTCTGCTATAGATTTTCTTAACTTGGGGCCATCTGTCTTAAATTTTGTGAAAGTGCTGCTCAGATTCTGAGAGTAGGTTGTCAGTCAAAATGAGTTTTGGGTATTTTTGTGAGTGTTTCTGTTTGTGTGCATTCAAATGTTGAGGTTATCTATAGGCTTTGCAGTGAGAAGTTGGAAAGCCTGCAGTGGGGGCTGCCAGCCAAAGTCTATTTTTCAAGAGAAATAATTTCTATTGGGGATGGTGGTGGAGGTAGTGGGACCGCGAAGCAGTTTCATGGACATGGTGGTATTTTAATTTAAGGGACTGGAGTGATTTATAAAATTGAGAGTCTGAGAAGCAGGAAAGGCCTTTCAGACCATACATGATTATCTGAGTATTAGTTAAGTACATGAGAAAACAGGAAAGAGGAAAAACTCCCAAGGGATAACTGGAGATAGTTGAGGTTTTATAAATCTATGTAATCATAATCATATTGTAAGCTAGAACTTGCTAAAACAGGATTGGGTCTGAAGTGCTTAAACATGCAAAGATCATCTATTCTGAAATGTGTGTGTGAAGACTAAATAAAGCAGTTTCAAGCTTATCTATATTCAGCATACTACAGAGCAATTTGTGGTCTGGGTACCCTCTTAAATAAGGACAAATGCTCCTCTGTTTATGTGGTTTGGTCAACGGAATCTTTATAATTAGATGGATAAGCTTGCCCATATCAGCAATTTGAAGAAGCTCTGATGATTTTATTTGAGAATTTGGCTTTTAAAAATGTAGCAGTTCTCTTTCAATTCATAGTCTCCGTTTCTATTACATGGTTTTATTGATGACCATTTGCTTCTTGTCACTTGTAAATGGTTACTTTATTTAAAACTGTGCCTAATGCATTTTGGTAGTACCAAAATGTCCACTCATTAAAACTGGTGACATTAAGTCATATTACTTTCATTGAAATGGTTGCTAAGAAAATCACAGCTCAGGCAATACCAACTGTATTTCAATGGACAAATTAATCTTTTCTTGAAAGCCTCATCTAATCTCTCTTGTTCAACAGGAAGTTTTCTGCCTTGTAGGCATTTGTGATCTTTTGGCAGTAAAGAAGAAATATGATCTTTATAAGTAGAACTTTAAATGATTTTTTGAGAGGAGGAATGCATAAATGTTCTAAAAATAAGATTGACTCTACTTGAATGCAAGTTTCAAAGGGAATGGATTTATAAAGTATTTATTTCTGATAGAAATACCAGTTGGCAGAAAAAAGCACTCTCTTACAGCAGGCAGAGAATAGAATAGGATTGTGAAGGAACCATAGAAAAACCTTAATTTATTAAAAATAACGTGTGTACTTTTTCAGACTTCTGACCTTGAACAAAAACCTGTGTATCCAGGTTTTCGTATCTATGAAGTGTGTTCATTCTTTCTACCTTATTTGGAAGATCATTATGAAGATTAATGATGGCTTTTCAGGGCTAAGTCCTGTGTAACTTCTTTTAACAGGAGAGTATGAGTATGTTACCCTTCGGTGAAGCTAGCGCAGACTAAAGTAGCTGAGGTAGCTATGCTGCCAGCTGTCGCCTCTCACTACACAGGGACATTCAGTGGAAAGACTTTTGGGTGTGCCTTCCCAACATGCAACAATTTTCTGAGGACAATCTCGAAAGGCGTCACTGTTTTTAATTACTCCATGCAATGCTGTCTGCTCTTACTATTTTTCCCAGGCATCCACAGCCAAAGAAACATATTTGAAGTTGTGTCTCAGTGTGCGTGGGACATTTCCAGCTGTACCACACAAAGTCAAGTGGCAGATGCTTGGATATCATGCAGCAACCTCTCCCCAGCTCATCATTTCCAGCAAGTGAGCACCAGTACCACCATCCCAATAGACCAATTGTATTTTGGAATATGATGTCCAGCCTTGACATTTCGAGTGATGTAAGTTTGAGGGGGCTACTCAGTGTTGACTCTGACATAACAAGATGCTTCATAGTCATGTTGAAAGTTGGAAAATATTGTCTTTCTGGAAGCCTGAAGTTTGAAATTCCGTGTAAACATGCAGAGGTGAGTAGCAGAGATGTCATTCTTGAACACATGGAGCTTCTATGTAAATAAGAAGACAGACAAAAAAATGGATGATTTAAAGTATTTGAGTAAGATTGGATCCAGGTTTTATAGGCAGACTCTGAAGCTTATAAAATTTTGCATCCTTTATAAAAAAAGGATAAAAAATTAAGTATGAAAAATGAATACTTATTTTGAAGGAGAAAAAAATGCAACAATTTGGAAATTCGAAAGAACTGACAAATATCACGAATATAACAAAACACAGAAAAATAGCATATTACATGTATTAAATAACTTCAAAGACAATGCTAACAATCCTTTCATTTTTCTTCAGTTCTTTGCCATATACTCTCTAGTTCCTTCTTTATATGACAATGATTTTGGAAAATTATCAAAAAAAATTGACAGACCTTTAGAGTGGTCATCAAAACAATGCTTTTTGTTTAGAGTGCTGAGATAAGAGTCATACTCAGAGCATCAAATTGCTTATATTACTGTTACAGGTTTGTGCTCTACAAACAAAGTTTTTGATAAATTGTGTTTTGCAAGATTTTTGTCACCTGAAATCCACCTCTAATAGTGAGTGTTACCAATTAGGAAGTCGAGGGCGGGATGAATGGTATATGCCATCTATCAAGGGGAGGTAAGCCATCTTTTGGTGTGAGGAAAGGCTGATTCTGGTGCTGGGAAGTTGAAGAAGGAAAAAAGAAAACCAAAGAGGAAAAATCAAACAAACAAACCTGAGGAGAAAAATGGAGGAAGAGGAACAATGGGGAAGGAATGAGTCCCACTTTTAGGCTGTGCTAAACATTCACCCGGACATCTCATATAATTACAAGGCCTTGCAATAACTTTTATTTTCCTGATTTTACAAATTAGAAGAATAAGGCTCAGAAATTTTAACCAACTTGCTCCAGTTTCATGCAGTTAGCGCAGGATGGGGCTAAAACTGAAACCCATGTCTGCCTAATTCAGATTATCCACTCCATAAACATTTGTTATGAGTGTGTTGTGTCTGCCATCCTCTAAGGACTGGAGTTATAAGAATAAATAAAATTTTTTTGTGTTTTCAAGTCAGTTACTGTCTCCCATGGACAGTACTTACAGAATGAGTAGTTTCTTACCAGAAGGGAGAAAAACGTTCTAAGTAATGTGATATGCATCAGCAGAGGCAAAATGGTCTCGCTCAGGGAGAAGTATCAGGGACCATTTCCCCCAACACTGGGGCTGGTATTGGTGTTTAGGATTTGTACCCTAAGCTGAGCACCATTGTGTCAGAAATGAAATGCCCAATTTGTCATGGGCTGCCTTTTAGCACTCTTGCCTTTGTTTTTGCAATTTTCATCTTGGAAGGGATATCCGTATGTTGTAAGAAAGGCAATATAAGCAATATAAGCCTCAAAACCATTCCAGTGCTTAAGGACTTCCATCTTGTATTTATCAAATCAAGTTGGATGGTGAATATTGATGCAGGGGGTTTTTAATTCAAATTAATTGTCACGTCTCAGTATGTAGGCATTGGTATAGTTCCCTAAAAGGCATGAAGTACTTAGTAGCATGTCACAATCCCAGCACATGCTTTCAACTAATTTAATGATGGGGATGAAGATCAAAGTAAGTGCTGCAATAATGCACATTTAACAATATTTGTTCCATTACTGCAGGCCTTGATTATCTGAAATGGGAGCGCAGTAGTAGATGGCATTTTGATTTGCACTCTAGGACAAGTGAAATAGTTGCATGTCAACCAGGATGAGATATACACAATGTGTTAAACCAATCTTGTCATTTAATATCTGATGAATTACGAGTGATCACCCTTCCTGAAATATGTCCGTTTCTTCTGCTAGCACACTAAGTATTGTAGTTATAGTCAGTACAAATTGCTGTCTAAATGTATGTTCAATTTAACAACTGTCTGTTAAAGTTATCAACACATTCCAACATCCATTATATAAAAGAACCCCTTCATGCATTAAGGCAGAGTGATTATCAAAATGATGCAGGAAAGGGAAAGACCCGCTTGGTGCACCTTATAAAACTGCACAAGCAATAGTTTGGAAAGTAGGCATTTTTATGGCATGGGAATATATAGTATAAATTTGATGTGGTAGTAAATTTTTTTTAAAAAAGAGCGAGAGCAAAGAAATAAAAATCTTTCCATATTGTGCACATACTAACCCTTACTCTCTGAAACCATAAAAAGCATAAAACACCCAGCAGGTGTTTTAAAACTTAAATTAAATTAATTGTCAACACATTATTATTAATTTCAGAAGTGATGAAAAGGGAAAACAAAAAGTATGTGTTGACATAATGGTACATGAGATATTTGAAAACAAATATAAAATATAAATAGGTTCAATTAGATGTATTCTGTTCACAAAATAGCAAATTAATAGCATATTAAGTGACTGGGCTATTGGACTATTAGGTCATAGATTATTTGGGAAGGGTAGAGGGCATGTGGATTGGGACCAGTTAGGGAGGAGAACCAGCTACATAAGTATTTTCCAGAGGAAAAAGGTGGTAAGTAGCAAGTTAGAATGAGAATATAAATAAAATATTCTATGTGCTATGCTTTATAGATACTCTATAGGCAAATACTAAATGAATGAAATTATAAAATAAAATATACCTTTTAATTTATTTGGCTCTTTTAAATTAAATTAGACAGAATTCCGCAAATAAAAGTACCTATATGCACCTGGCAGTCTACTAGATGTTGTGGGAAATGAATATAATGGTCTCTACTCCTTTCAAACATGTGAATGTCATTATTGCATTTTACCACTATCTCCTAATTATGTGAACATTTATAGGAAGCTATATAGAATAGGGTTGAGAGCTTGGTCTTGGGAATCATACAAATCTGGATTCAAATTCTGATTCTGCTACTTGCTCGTGTTGAAATACTAGGCAATTTATTTAACCCTTCTGTGCATCAGTTATCCCTTTCATAAAATGAAAATGAAAGAATCTAGCTCATAGGATTGTAAGGACTAAATAGGATTTAACTTGAAACCAGTGTCCAGTGCTTAATAAGGTCTCAATAAAGTGATTTGTTCACTGGTTTGTCTGCCTTCCTGGTTGTGGGCCCTTTGGGAATTACCCATACTGAAGAATACACTTTTATTTATCTTAGAATCTTGCCCATCTGACCCATGTTTGATGTCCACAGTGCATCTTATTGTTATGTATTTGTAGAATGAACAGAATAAAAACACCTAGCAAAACCATTCTTCTTATTTATAGTGTATGAATTTTCATCACAGATTTATATCGAAGATAATATATACATAGGTAGCTAACTTCTCCAGCACGCAGTCTGGAATATGAGATCAAAAGAAAACCCAAGGTACGCACTGCTGTGTTATTCCTTGGATCCCAAGCTCCCTAGCTATTCTGATTTTCTCTCTACTTTTCAGACTCTGGTTAGACTTGCTTTACATAGAATGTATGAGGGTTTAGCTGTACTTAGTGGGAGGAGAAGGGAAAGAGGGAAACCTATATCTTTTTCATTTTTCTGGAGGTACAATTTTCTTGTATAATTAGCTTTTAACTAACAGTACTTAGCAGTAATATCAATGGCCTTAGAGTTAGCTAGAACTGGATTCAAATTCTCTCTCTGTTCCTTAATCGACAATGATCTCTGGACATTCACCCTATGTCATATTTATTATTCTCACAGGGAAATTTCTAAGAATAAAGTATGCCACTAGATAAAACCTAGATAAAGTATATGCAATGGTATAGTCTTCTAGAGCAAAACATTCATGTTCTTGATGGTCAAATATCCACAAAAATTCATCAGAAAAACTTGTCGATCAAGCAAGTAGGTTTATTAAACCTATTTCAGAAAGGGAGACCATCACTTGGTCATGAAGACCGTCACTTCTACTGTAACCTCAGTGGAAGGCTCCAAGCTTCAGAGGAATGGGCTTTCTGAGTCAAGCATATTTAGCCATGACATCAAGGGTGTCTCAACCAGATTTTGGTAGTCACTCGAAGATTGTCAAAAGCTGACTCCTCCACAAGCTTACCAGAATCACCTATTGACCAAGCAAAGCTAGAATTATTAACCTACTCCAGTAAGGGTGAGCACCAACTTGACAGAATTTTAGTAGTGTCCCAAAATGGGGAGTTCAAAAGAGAGCATTTATAGGGGTTGGCATCGAGATCAAGAACTTAAAGATGATCTTTCAAGGTAAAGGACTGTGTTAGATTCTCCAAAGAAACAGAACCAATAGGATATATATGGGGCTATAAAAGATTTGTTATAGGAATTTGTTCACATGATTATGGAAGTTGAGAAGTCCCATGATCTGCTCCCGGCAATCTTCAGAGCCAGGAAAGACAAGGGTATAATTCAGAGGTCATAAACATGAGAAGGGGGTAGAGTGCTTTAAGTCTCAGAGTCAGAGCCAGAGAATCAAGAGCTCTAATGTCCAAGGGCAGGAGATGGTGGACATTACAGCTCAAGGGGAGAGAGATATTTGTTCTTCCTCATCTTTTTATTCTATTTGGACCCTCAATGGTTTGGATGATGCCCAGCTACATTGGTGAAGATGATCTTTACTCAATCTGCTGATCTTTTTTGGGAACAACTTCAGAGACATATTCAGAAATAAAGTTTTACCAGCTGGGCATTCCTTAGCTCAGGCAAGGTGATACATAAAATTAGCCATCATAGGGGCTGATTGCAATTGGGTAAAGTGCATGAGACAATGGTATAAGATTAGTGAGGTAATATTACATGAGATTCTGTTGTTTGGTAAGCAAGCTCTTTGCCCAGATATGTATAAGAGTAATGATAAAAGAACTAATAGCGTACATGAGAAATTCTTTTTTATTATTTATTTTATTATTTGAGTATAGTTGACACACAGTGTTATGTTAGTTTCAGGTATACAACTTAGTGATTTGACAAGTTTTTACATTATGATATGCTCACCACAAGTGTAGCTATACCATCTGTCCCATTACATTGCCATTATAATATCATTGACTACATTTCTTATGCTCTATTTTATTCCCATGACTTACTCATTTCATAACTGGAGGGCTGTATCCCGCCTCTCCCCTTCACCCATTTTGCCCATCCTTCCAACCCCCCTGGCGACTATCAGTTTGTTCTCTGTATTGTTCTGATTCCACTTTTTGTTTGTTTATTCATTTTTTAAGATGCCATTTGTGAATGGAATTGTATGATATTTGTCTTTCTCAGTCTGACTTGTTTCACTTAACATAATACCCTCTAGGTCCATTCATGTTGTCCCAAATGACATGATCTCATCCCTTTTTATGGCTGTGTAATATTTCATCGTGTGTGTGTGCACATGTGTGTGTGTGTGCACATGTGTGCACGTGCGTGTGTTTCCATGCTTGGCTATTGTAAATAATGCTGCAATAAACATAGAGGTGCCTATATCTTTTCAGGTTAGTGTTTTTGTTATCCCTGGGGAAATACCCAATAGTAGAGAAAATTCCTTGTCCAGAAAATCTGTTGGTAGGAATTTCCTAAAACAAAGTGTGAAGATAGTTATTGGTTTATGGACTTATCTTCCTGGAGAAGAATTCATAGAAGAAATAATTGAGCAATGTTAATACAGGTGGTCTCAGTTCTGTATCCTGGTAGTTAAGTTATGTGGATATAGATGAGCTTGATTTTAAAGTGGTTTAAAGTATAAAGATATTATGGGGGCACCTGGGTGGCTCAGTTGTTAAGTGTCTGCCTTTGGCTCAGGTCATGATCCCAGGGTCCTGGGATCGAGCCCAGCATCGGGCTCCCTGCTCCACGGGAAGCCTGCTTCTCCCTCTCCCACTCCCCCTGCTTGTGTTCCCTCTCTCACTGTGTCTCTCTCTGTCAAATAAATAAATAAAATCTTAAAAAAAAATAAAGTATAAAGATATTTTCTACTAATGGTAGAGAAGTTATAAGAAATACATGGATTATTACATTTTTCTATGCACATTCAAAGGCCCAATACAGATGCTTCATTTTCAATAAGACCTGCTAAATTCTCTAAATTGAAATAGATCTTTCTGTTTTTCATAGTCTTAAGAATTTTTATGTTTCATTATGATAGACATATACTTCAGCTGAAGATTTAAAATCTTTTCTTTTTTTCAAAGAAAGGTAACTATATTTAAACTTGAGTTATCACCAATACTGAAATCCCTTTTTTTTCCCAATAGAATTATAGTTTCATATCAGGCTATTTTTAAAGAACATTTGCAAACAAAGAATAACATTTTATTTTTTTAATTTTTATTTAAATTCAATTAATATATAATGTATTATTAGTTTCAGAGGTGGAGATCAGTGATTCATCAGTCTTGTATAACACCCAGTGTTTCTCATATCATGTGCCCCCTTAATGTCCATCATCCAGTTACCTCCTCCCCACCCCCAGGACCCTCAGTTTGTTTCCTATGATTAAGAATCTCTTATGGTTTGTCTCTCTCCCTGATTTCATCTTGTTTTATTTTTTCCTCTCTTCCCCTATGATCTTCCTTCTTTCCTTCCTTCTTTCTTTCTTGACATTTTTTAAGAAAAATTCTAGAATCACACAAAATTGAGAGGAATATGCGGAGATTTTACATATGCCCCCTGCCTCCACACATGCACAGCCTCCTCTGTTATTAACATCCCCTGACAGAGTGGTGCATTTATTAGTTGATGAATCTACATTGACACATCTTAGTCATCTGAAGTCCATAGTTCACATTTTAGTTTACTCCTGAAGTTGGACATTCTATGTGTTTGGACAAATATATAATAATATGTATCAGGGCGCCTGGGTGGCTCAGTCGTTAAGTGTCTGCCTTCGGCTCAGGTCATGATCCCAGGGTCCACGGGAAGCCTGCTTCTCCCTCTCCCACTCCCGCTGCTTCTGTTCCCTCTCTCTCTGTGTCTCTCTCTGTTAAATAAATAAATAAAATCTTAAAAAAAAAATAACATGTATCCATCATCATGGTATCATACAGACTATTTTCATTGTTTTAAAAACCCTCATTGCTACGCTTATTCATCCCTTGCCTCCTTCCCCAGCCCCTGGCTAATTTTTTTACTGTCTTCTTAGTTTTGTCTTTCTCAGAAAATAATTTAATTGGAATCATACAGTGTGTAGTCTTTTCTGATTGACTTCTTTCACTTAGTAATATGCATTTAAGGTCTCCACACCCCCGATATATATTTTCAGGGTTTGATAGCTCATTTCTTCTTAGTGTTAAGTGATATTCTAAATTCTAAATGTCTAAATGTACCATTATTTATTTAATCCATTCACCTACTGAAGGATATCTTTTTTGCTTCTAAGTTTTGGCAATTAGGAATAAAACTGCTATAAACATTGATGTGCAGATTTTTGTTTATAGCTTTATTTTTTATCAGTCATTTAATTTTTTTTTCCTTTTTACTTTTATGACAACACCATTCTCAGAACCTATTGCAGAGCCTAATAATGAGTAAGTAGATATTAAAATCATGCTTTTTGAATCAATGAAGTTCTCAATAAAATTTGGCATATTATGTCATAGTTTGTATTTAAATTATTGTGCATAGATTTCTTCCCTTGAGTATGAGCTTCCAGAGGGTAGATTGATCTTTCCATCCAACTGCTTCTCTATTCCTGTTCACCACATATCCTCTCCCACCCCATGCCTGAAGATAGAAAATATATTAAGTGTTGAGAGGATAAAAAGGAGGAGTAATTGTAATGTTTATCAAGGCTTTTTATTATTTTAATTTTCATAGTCCATATGATTCACTAAGCAGTTTAGGAAAAATGAGGCTTTTTTTTTATTTCATTGGATTATTGTTCTAAAGCTTATATCCTATAATGAAATACATAGAATGTTTTTAGTTTGCTTCAAGGTGATTTTATTTTAGATACTGAGTTATTGAAATATGGTTTCTACAGAAACTGTATAAGTATACTGACCCTTGAAGATAGACTTGAAAACATTTATTGTCTTGCAAAAATTTTCACTGTCCTTTCTAACTAGTTTATAACAGTGAATTTCAACTTCCTAGATTAAATGCAATATAATACTAACACTGTAGAACAGAATTTTAAGGACAAATAGTCCCTTTTACCCCCCCAAAATAACTGTCACCTCTTATGATGGTGGTAAGATCTGCAAGGATATCTTTGGATTAGTTTGCAATTGCATATAAATTCTTCATTTTAGAGCCAGTATTTGAGGTCAGTATTAATGCTTAGTTTAGAATTCTGGGCTTTGTGATCTCATTCTGAGGATATTTAAAAGCTATGCCTAGGTAATAGGATTTGGGAGACTGTTTTTTTCTTTTATGAGTCTCTTGCCTAAACCTTATATACATCCTACATCTGTTTTTTTCCCCCTTTGTTTTCCTGATTTAATTTAATGCCAGATACTAATTGGCAGTAAGTTTGTTTGGGGAAAAGTCAATGTCCGTAAAGAATAAAGAGTTTAATATCACAAAATAGCACTTTGCTTCTGGTAAATAAATATGAGCATTTCCTAGTAAATGTTTAAACCTTTTGTTGTGTGGTCAATTTAATGAAAAGATCATAAAAACAAGCAACTCCTTCCATCAAGAGGTGGAACCTATTTTCCACCCTTGGAATCTGGGTTTGACCATGTGACTTGCTTTAGCTAATGTGACAGCAAATGTGGATATGGTTTTTATGAATTTATAGGAAACCCATTGAATTCTAAAGAAAGTAGTAATAATCAAAGTACTATGCTTGTATTAAAAGTGAGAGAATTAATTCAAATTAGGAAGTGTTTTGGGGTCCCCAGTTTTCTAGAGGTAGAAAGCAGGCTGAGCAAGCTACTTGGGTATTTCTTTTCTAAAGGGAAGAATGACTCTGATGGCAGAGCTGAACACCATAGAGAAAAATAGACTTGGGGAAGTGGACTTCTTTAGGAAGCAGATGCCAGCTCTAATAAAAAAATAAAAATAAAAAAAAAACAAAGAAAAAATCAGAGTAATGTGACATAATACTATGTGCCTGGCTAACTTTCACAATTGTTATGGACGAGTGTCTTCTGTTCTTTCGTTTCTGGAATGGGAGTGTCTTATGTAGATATTCTGTCCATGTGAAGAATAAGGGCAAATCATTCGTCTTTTTAGTTTACATGTCACTGAATCAATAGGAGATGAATTTTAGAAGCCACGTCCATCTTAGACTAGATACAGATGATCAGAAACTGGGTTTTCAGCCTGATTCCAAAATTTGTTGCAATTTTTGGGGGGTTCTTAGGGAGGATGAGTTACTTTGCAAATAGGAGGGATGCAAATAGCTGTGGTCATAGATTGAACTGTGATAAATTGAAAAATAAAAAGCCTGCAATATTTTTTAGCTCCTCTTATGAAGAGGCAGAGTATGTTTCTCCACTCCTTGTGACTTACATTAGCCAGCGGGATATTGTGCATTGGAGCTTTCTTTGTTTTGATGCTTCTTAAATACAGTCACCATAGGGGAAATCCTGTGGTTATTCTACAAGATCATGACAGGTATGTGGCCCAGTCATCCCTTATCTCTCCAGACAACAACCAAGCATGAAAAGCCAGAAAATTTTCACATTTATTGTAACTTACCTACCAATTCAGAACTGACTGCAAATGAATGAATGACTCTAATATTGACAACAGAGGTGAGATGCATCACCTTAGCCCTGACCAAATTTCTGACCTCCAGGATCATGAGAAAAGAAATCTGTTATTTTTAAGACATAATGTTTTGGGGTATTTTTTTTTAATGTGGCAATAGATAACTGATAAATGCAAATCCTTTTACTTACACAACAAATATTTATCATGCATCCATTATGTGCTGTTTTCTACCTTTGGCATAGAAAAGCCTTTATCCAATAAGATTATTAAATTTGATGCTAAAATAAAAAATTAACATACAAAATTACAAGATCTAACTTATAACTAAATGGTTTATATAAGTATAACAAAGTCCAGTAAGAGATGGAAAACAAAACAAAACAAAACAAAAAACAAAACAGGGGTCCCTGGGTGGCTCAGTCGGTTGGACATCTACCTCTTGGTTTTGGCTCACGTCATGATCTCAGGGTCCTGAGATTGAGCCCCACATCGGGTTCCATGCTCAGGACGGAGTCTGTTTGTGATTCTTTGCTTCTCCCTCTCCCTCTGCTCCTCCTGCTCGCACTCTCTCTCCTTCTTTCTAAAATAAATAAATAAAATTTTAAAAAAAGCATTACCTGTTTAATATTCATACCTCTTTCTTCTACAAAAAACACACTAATTTTCACTGGTAAAGAATTTAGTTGTCTAATGTTATTCCATGAATTTTGTGAGAGTTGATCTTGCCCTCTTTTCTGAGATAGGAATATCACCAAATCAGAGTCCTGTACCACTGCCCAGGATATGATTAGAGGATGAATACGTGACCTTACTCAACTCATTTTGTGGGATCCTCAGTTCTGGGACTTCTATTGGAAAAGAGAAGTTTGCCTCCTTTTGAGTAGCTGAGAAGATGGAGTTGCTTGCTGTCACCTTCCTACCAAAGTGGGAGATAACTGATTTAGTGTGGGCTCAAAAGAGAAGAATAAAACTAAAATGGAAAGAGTGAAACTGAGATCCTAAATCCAGCTTTGCTTGAAGCCTGATCTAGCCTTGGAATTTTTAGTTCTGTGATCCAACAAATTCTTTGAAGTTTAATAAAGTTGGGTTTCCAAAATTTGCAACCAAATAGTTCTGGCTAATAACATAGCCTGGCATGAGAGTATGTGTTACGTGTTGTGTTTGACAGAACCCACTTCCCCAAATAATCTCTCCTCCCATTCTATTTTTATCCCTCTGATTTGATTTTATATATTAATAGACTATTAAAAGCCCTTTCCAGCTGTATATGGGCGACTTTCCTATACAGTATTCCTGTGGGCAGCTTCCATTCCCCTCCAGGTTTATCTGCATGAAGTTTGACCACAAGAACCACCATCTTCCTAATGGAAGAATCTATACCCTTTTGATAATATGTATCCAAATTAACAAAAACGTTTTCGTCTCTGGACTTGTATGTAACAAAGAAATGAATCTTTATTTTCCTTCAGTAACTATATTTTAGCCTCTCTTTGTTATAGCACTTTTGCATTTATCATAACTAATCCTGATTTTTCTTGGGATCTAGTAAATTATTAAATATAATGTATTATTCTACCAGACAGGTTTAATGTAAGAAGCAGAAACCTCTCTAGGTATATCACGTAGAATGGATTAGGCACTTAGAAAATAGCTCACAGTGTAGAAGAGTAAGGTTAGAGCACCACGCTGGACGTTTGGTGTTAGAGGCACCACACAGAACATGGAGAAGGTTTTTACTGCTTCCAGAATGACTGCCACCTTTACAAGTACTTCAATTACTAGGCACTGGAATGTAGGATATACACCTTGAAAAATCCCTTGCCTGATGGACTTTATTGGAAGGAAGATTTTTCCTTACTTCTATCTTCCAAAAATCCTGCAAGTGCAACTCACTAATAGAATCCTAATTGCATCTCACTTCTTAGCTACATGGTATTCTGGAAAATGTAGTCTTTGACTTCCAACCTCTGTGATAGAGAGAGATAATATGGGAGAAGTTGGGAAGGGATAAATTTAGTTGAAGTAATTGTTCTATAGAGTTCTAGGTGGACAGAGGGAGAGAGAGAGAGAGAAAGAGAGATAGATAGATTATAGATAGATGATAGATAGATAGATAGATAGATAGATAGATAGATAGATAGATAGATAGATGATAGATAGATAGATAGTTTATTATGAGGAATTGGCTCACACGATTATGGAGGTTGGCAAGTCCAAAATCTTCAGTGTGGGCTGGCAGCCTAGAGACTCAAGAGAGCTGATGGTGTAGATGAACACTGAAGGCAGTCTGCTGAAAATTTCTTTCTTGCTCAGGAAGGCTGGTCTTTTGTTCTATTCAGGCCTTCAACTGATGCCCACTCCCACATTACAGAGAGGAATCTGTTTTACCTAAAGTTTACTGATTTAACTGTGAATCTCATCCAAACACACTTTCCAGATTGACACAGAAAATTAACCATCCTATTCTCTAACTTTAGGTATCAGGAAAAATGGTGGTTCTTCTCACTGAAGGTACCAATTCAAAATACAGAACTGTTTTCATTAGATAAGCCAGACCTGGGCCATCTATTACAGTAGTTATTGAGCAACAAGAATGTGGGCAGTCTGAATTGAGATGTGGGTTTGAAGACTTATAAAAATATAAAATACCTCACTAATAATTTGTATATTGGTTATATTTTGGATATGTTGGGTTAGATAAAATTATTAACATTAATCTCACCTGATTCTTTTATTTTTTTTAATGTGGCTCCTAAGGGGCTCACATTGTATCTCTGTAGGACAGTGCTGGGTTAGTCTATAGAAACAAGAACAACACAAGGCTCTGCACTTCAGTGGCTTAATACAATGACACTTTGGGCGCCTGGGTGGCTCAGTTGGTTAAGCGACTGCCTTCGGCTCAGGTCATGATCCTCGAGTCCCTGGATCGAGTCCCGCATAGGGCTCCCTGCTTGGCAGCGAGCTTGCTTCTTCCTCTGACCCTCCCCCCTCTCATGTGCTCACTCTCTCTCTCTCTCTCATTCTGTCTCAAATAAATAAATAAAATCTTTAAAAAAAAAAAAGAAAAAAAAATACGATGACACTTGGCTTAAGCTTATGTGAAAACTATGGTAGACCCTGATGACATCATGATGAAGTTTTACAACAACTATCTCCCATGTAGTGACTACTTCAGTCCTATAGCTTCACCATGTCAAAATGAGACCTTCTTAGTCTCTAAGAAGATAAAACTGTATCCTCTTGTTCTAACAATTAATTACTTTATCCCAGAAGATATAAATATATTGGTGAGCATTATTGCTTTTGTATGCCACGTGCATACAAAATACATCCTTGTACTACTTTCTTTGCATATAGAAGAGTCAACCATTCCCCAAAATAAAATTACCCAAATGTCCTATTCAATTACTATATTCAACTTAATTCCAGGATCTCTGGGTGGTGATGAATTCTCTACATCAGATTTAAATGTGGCTTCTCTTGGTCTAGAAGCCTATAAACTAGCAAAGGATCTTATCCCCCTCACCACCACATAGCAAGTATGTATTAGGTGAGCAAGGATAAGACAACAGCAATACAGCAATAAACATTCACATTCAAAAAGAGGAAGAATGGAATATACCCAATAATCACTAATCTATAGCAATTCTACTGCACTCGAAAGAGGTTGATTAGAACGCTTCTGTGGATGGGTGGAATGTTTTTTGATTGGTTCCTGATTCTGCAATCTGGGAGGAGCTCCCAAATCCATTTTTCATTGTGTTTATCTGGATCCACCCTCTAGCTAGTCTTCCCTTTCTGTTCATTTCCGTGGCCCCTCTGAAAGGGTTATGAGGAAAGGACTTCCCTAGGGGCGTGACATCTTTTGCTTTCCTGCTGGTGAAAGTTTGGTTGTCCAAGTTTATAAAGTTTGAATAAACATGGACTATTTCAGTCTATGCTTACAGTTTCATTGGCAGTACAGCTTTCTAAAACTCTTTATAGGCTTCTTGTCAAGTTTCATGGGTCAGGAATCAGGGACACAGTATATTCTGAGATGCACTTTTCATATCAGCTATATGTCTTTATTTTCCCAATTATAGATCTCTCTCTTTTAATTTCCTATAGACCATTTTGAGATTGTAAATAGTTTCTGTTGCAAGGCCTAGCCCTGAATCCAATCTTTGTGTTGACCTAATTTATGTAAATGAAAGACACAACAACCTTAGTCTAATCTTTGACCTGAGGGCATTTAATCCATTGAAAGTTTTACTGGACTTTTTTGACTCTTATAATATCTCTTACTTTTACTGTTCTGAGGTAATGAGCAGATGCCTTTTCCAAACCTGCAAGCCTCTAAATTTCTAAATTTTATCTTTTCCCTTTCAATTCTACCTGCAAATTGATCAATTCTTTCTTGAGTTTATTTTACTTGTAATTACTTGTCAATAGCAGCCAATAGCAATCAATTTACACCATTGGTGTCCTACTTTCCAATCTCTTCACATAGATCTACAAATACATTGAAAATATAATAGTTTTGCCAATAATTCTGTCACTGCCATAAAATGGATCAATACCCTGCTAATTTCTGGTATCAGTTTCCTCAATTCTTGCCACCCAGCTGCTAAGTCTACACCATAGCAGTAACAAAGAGATACCGTCTCAGTACTTAACAACAAAATTATTTGCTTCTTGCTCATATAAGTCTGTTTCATGTCTGATTTTGGACTACTGCCCTCCATGTAGGAACACAGATAATCACTAAAGCAGAGAGAACAAAACACGCAAAGATCTTATCCTGGAAATCATATATTTGACCTAGATGTGACACAACTTACTTTGGTCCACACCCCATCAGCCACGACCCATTGACCAGAACTAGGCCCCAGCCAACTGCAAAGAAGCTAGGAAACAGGGAAGTCCATGGAGTATTTGGAGGACATATGTCACATCAATATACCTGTTCACTGGGTAATTCCAATTCTAAGACTAGATCCTAAGGAAATAAGAGAGTTGTGTGCAAAGATGCATAAACAAGGATATTCATTATGTGGTTAGTTATAATACTAAAACAAAATTCAGAAGACCACAAAAAAGTACAAACAATGTAATTGTCCCACACACAAAAAATAGATTATATGTACGATAAATATATTATGATATATCCTTTTCTTAGAATATTGCATATCCAACAAAATTACATTTATAAAGGACTGAGAAATCATTCCCTACATGGTGTTATATAACACTGTTACCAATAATAACAGTGATAAGTAATGCATAACACTAAATGAGTGCACACTGTGCTCCAGACAGCGTTCTAAGAATTTTGTAAGTATTGGCTCATTTAAGTCTCAAAAAAGGCCAATTTTATATATGAAGAAATGAAGGCACAGAGAGGTAAACAAGCTGAGAAATCATTTATTAAGAGCAGAAATACATAAAGATATAAATAACACATAGATGAGAAAGAAAAACCTACTACATTCACTTAATGGACAAGAACATAAGGTCACAAATGTGAAAATTAATAGAAGAAAATCTCATTTAAAATAGAGTCAGGAGACCAGAAGGGGGACCTCTCATGCCCTACCACTCTAGTCTTATTTTTCAAATAGATACTACTCTACTATCCTAGCAAGAGGAAGAAAGGTTTTCTTCTTATCCAGCAACAGCTGGACCAATAAGAGACTGTCACAATTCAGCCAATGAAAAGCCACTACACTTTGAGCTCTGGGTTTACTCCAGTGGATTTTTATTCATAACAATCCCCGTCAACTCCCCTCTTTCCTCTATAAAAGAGCTTCCTTTCCTTTGTCCTCTGGACTTGCCTATGGTTTTGTAGTAGCTTGCATGTCCCCAGTGGCAATTCTCCGCTATTCCTCAATAAACCTTTGTGGTTTTATTTTTTTCTGTTAAAATAACTGACAGTTTTATTTTTAAGGTTAACAGTAGAATTGAAGGATAATATTAGTTACAGAGATTCTGAAGTTATGTAAGTTAATTTGATGTGTTTAATTATGGTTGCTTTCAGAGGTCTCTTTTTCATTTTTTTTTCTTTCTATAAAAAATAGAAATATCCTCATATACCAAATTAATGGATGCATTCTTTAACTTTAATTTTTAAACTATGTTATTAGGCATAAATAAATTCCTGAGACATGAAGGAAGACTATAAAATCCATTGTTTGTAAACATATTATCTCTGTATTTTATCCCAACTTAACGACAATATCTGTCATCACTATTAAATTACACCAAATTTTCTGTGATCAAAAATCACTGGGGGAGGAGCAAGATGGCAGAGGAGTAGGAGACCTAAATTTTTTCTGGTCCCAAGATTTCAGCTAGATAGGGATCAAACCATTCTGAACACCTACAAACTCAACAAGAGATCGAAGAAAAAAATAGCAACTCTCTGAACAGAAAAGCGACCACTTTCTGGAAGCTAGGACGTGCATGCAGAGAAATGAATTTGAGGCAATATTTGGGAAGATAGACAGTGGGGAAGGGGGTCTCTGTCAGCCGCTACCGGCAAGTGATAGAGCAGCGCACAAAATGAGAACTTTTAGAAGTCGCCTCTGCTGAGGGATGTCATTCCAATGGCTAAGCAGGGGATGGAACACTCGCTGGGACAGTGTGATCTCAGGACCCTCAGGGTCACAGAAAGGCCCGGGGTGCCTGAGTGTGGCAGAGATCCCGGAGCAGGGAAGCCGGCTGCAGAGACAGAGCCGAGGAGTGGGCTTTCAGCTCAGTTGCCATAAACTGTGATCTGCAGCACAGTCAGGCACAGTCAGGCCACTGCTCTTCCAGCAGGGACCCAACAAGTGGCAGATCTGGGGAGACTCCCCTTCCTCCCCTGGGAGGAGCGGCATGGGAGCGCACCACAGGGATCTGCTGAGTCTGGAGACTCCACAGGGGGTCATGTGTCAGAGATAGAAACACTCGGTCACAGGCCAGGTGGGCACAGAGTGTGGCCAGAGACCAAGGAGATGGGAGTGATTGACTGCTTTTCTCTGGGGGGCTCACTGAGGAGCGGGGCCCTTAGTTCTTGGTTCCTCTGAGGCAGAGATTGGGAGGCCGCAATTTTCAGTCTCACCTCCAAAGCTGTATGGAAAACTTGCAGGGAACAAAAGCTCCTGAGAGCAAACCTGAGTAGATTACTTAGCTCCGACCCAGCAAGGGAGGGGCAAAGACATTTGGGAACCACGGCAACAGGCCCCTCCCCCAGAAGGTCAGCAAGAACAGCCAGCCAAGACCAAGCTTACGGATCAATGAGAAGAGCAGAACACCAGCACTAGGGGAATACAGCACATAGAATTCATGGCTTTTTCCCCCTGATTCTTTAGTCTTTCAAAGTTAAATTTTTTTTTATTTTCTTTTTTCCTTTTTTTTGAATTTTTTTTTATGTTAAAAAAAAAAAGAAGATAGTAGGAAGGGAAAAATAACGGGGGGAATCGGAGTGGGAGATGAACTATGAGAGAGTATGGACTCTGAGAAACAAACTGAGGGTTTTAGAGGGGAGGGGTTTGGGGGGATGGGTTAGCCTGGTGATGGGTATTAAAGAGGGCACGTTCTGCATGGAGCACTGGGTGTTATACACAAACAATGAATCATGGAACACTACATCAAAAACTAATGATGTAATGTATGGGGATTAACATAACATAATAAAATTAAAAAATTCACTGTAATTTTTTTCAAGGATTTATATTGGGAATATGCATGTCCAATGATGATTATCAGATTACTCTTACTCAACATGGAAAGGGACTCTTCAAAGGTATTTTTAACATAAATTTGTTTGACAAACAGATCTATTTTTTAAATGGACATGTTATATTATGAACTAACAGGGCTCAGGGCATATGTAGGTGTTTTTTTAAGAAAGTATTAAAAGACCCATACTCTTTGTGAGATTAACAGTGAAATAATATTTTTGTTTCATGTTAAAATTAAAAAAACCCTGAAATTGTTCAAAGAGATTTTAGGACACCTGAGTGGCTCAGTCAGTTAAACATCTGACTCCTGGTTTCAGCTCAGGTCATGATCTCAGGGTCATGGAATTGAGCCGCACTTCCAGGATCTGCGCTGGGCCTGAAGCCTACTTAAGATTTTCTCTCTCCTTCTCCCTTTGCCTCTCCCCCTCTCACACTCTCTCTCAAAATAAAATAAAGGAGATTTAAAGATCTCATGTAATTATGAGGAAATGTAAAAGAAACATGGACTGCAGGGTAGGTTTGGCTCAATAGTTTAATAAAGTTATTAAGGACAATTTCCCTTCCTTTTTTCTACTTTCAGATGTCAGAGTTATGTTAAGGCAGGTGCCCTATTGTGGATCCAAGAGGAGTGCCATACCTCCCACTCCTCCTTCCATCCTCCTCTGCTCTGGAGAAGAGAAGGGTCACTTCCAAAAGGTCTTTCATAAAATGGAGGAAGCTTTTTTCCCAGAAGCTCCAAGCAAGTGTCTTCTCCCATGTGCTGTCCTGAATTAGGTCCCTGGCATGCTCCTGAATAAGTCCTTATGCTAATTGGCTCAGCCCTGAGATAGGATTGCTCTGATTAGCTTAGGCTCCACAAGCCCCACCCTAGACCAGTGGTTGATTCCTCAAGCTGCATGCATGTAATGTAAGATGGACAGAGTGGAAGCCATGTGGTGGAGTCAATTATAATGTCAGATAGAAACAGGAGCCAGTCCAAAAAAGTCTTCATAATTGACTATCCTCTAATAACCAAAGTCATATAATTGGTATAATTGGTAACCTGTTAAAATGCTATGTTTTATTTATGAGAAGGTAGCTATGAGAACTGAAGAAACCTGCTTAATACTTTGAAAATTTATTCTGGACTTTCCTTGAAAATTAGAATCCTTTTCAGAGATAAGGATTCCATAGTACTCTGACATTATTAGCTCAATAATAATACTGTAATATGATGAGAAACATGGAACTGTGTTTCCAGTGTGGGAAGGAGTTTGAGGAATCTACACTGGGAACAAAAATCCCTTATCTAATAGGAGTTTTGGTGCCATGAGAAGCATAATGAACCCAGAACAAGTGCTGAAGGGGTAAGGAAAGAAACAGATGGAGATGCCAAATATGTCATTTACCAACTTTACATTTTCCCCCTATGGTTGGCTCATAGCCATGTTTATGGAAAATGAACAGTAATTGACACTAACCATGGTTCCCTCTTGTGACATGGTCTCTGGGTTGGATTATCTCTCCTGAGTATTTAATCATTTAAGTAATGGTCACAATCTAATTCATAAACACTCTTTCAAGATGAATTTAATTCCTCTGTAGCCTCTAAATGATAAGACAGAGGAAAGTGGGGGTGGGGCTGGGGAAAAGGGTGAAGTGATCCCTAAAGTACCCTTCTGCAAAGGAAATGAAATAAATGGCATCCATATGCTTCCAGATTGGTGTAGATTTTTCAGTCAGAATGCATGCTGGTCTCAGAAATTAGGTAGAATGCCTCTAGATTCTATTTATCCCCACTCTCAAAAGGGAGTATTTGGATTGTGGCTATACCCTGGGGTATTTCTGGTTATTCTGCCTTTTGAAGTACCCTCTGTGAGGAAGTGGGGTGGAGAAAGGTTTCCTTGTGGATGTTAACCCACTGAAAAGTGGCACCCAGAATGTTGAGAGCTAGTTAAGGAAAACTCAAGGAATTTTCTGTTACGGTAAATGTGGGGGAGTTCGATTTATATGTGCAAGAAATGAACATTTTGGCAGCATCACAGAAATTTACATCACTGTACAGAAATATGCCCTGAGGATCTGTGTCCAGTGAGTATTCAGAATCATCATGATGACCATGGGAGGCCTGAAAGCAATGTGCTGAATACTTTGTTCAGAATGCAGCCCACTCGTTGCCCTTGGAATTCTTACTCAAAAACTAGTTCCAATCCTTCAAAAAGAAAAAAAAAAGGAGACTATAATAATTGCTTATGCATCTAAAACATAGTAAAAAATACCTCAGATCAGGTGTATAAGTTGTTCTGCAATGTCAAAGAGCCACCTAATCATCACGCCTCAGAATAACAGAAGCTTATTTCTCATCCTTTCTCCAAGACCATGGCAGGCTAACTTGGCAGCTCTGCTGTACATCATCCTCACTCAAGAACTCAGGATACAGGAACCTCCATCTTTATGCTGCTGCATGGTTGCCAAAGCAGAAAAAAGTAAACATGGCAAATGGGACATTGACTCTTAAAACTTCAGCCTAGAAATGATAAACATCACCTTCTGCTTTTATTCTATTGGTCAGAACAAGTCACATAGCTGCCCCTGCCTTCAAGGATACAGAAGAATGCATCGCTCCCATATTTCCATAAGAAGTGGACACTCTTAGGGAACAACACTAGTGACTATCCTCCTAGCCACGTAGACCCTACTTACTACAAATATAAAAATACCCTGGTTTCCGGTAAAGTGTCCATTAGGCTCCTACCAGAAATCTTTACTATATATACCTGGTATTCAGTTTAATTACTTGATTTTTTAACTCATATTAGAAAATACTTGAAGCAGAAGTGCTTTACAGCATGAATTAAGTTCACTATGGCTGCCATAATAACAAAATACCACCCAAGAGTGACTTAAACAGTAGAAATTTATTTCCTTACAGTTCTAGAGGCTGGAAGTTGACAATCAAGGTGTCAGCAGGGTTGGTCTCTTCTGAAGACATGTGTCTCACATGGTCTTCCCTCTGTACATATCTGTGTCCTAATCTCCTCTACTTACAGGGACCCAAGACATGAAGCATACTGAATAGATCCTATCTTAATGACCTCATTTTAATTTGATTACTTCTAAAGGTCATATCTCCAAATATAGTCACATTCTGAAGTACTGGGAGTTAAGACTTTAACCGTTTTTCAATATGAATTTTGGCGGATACAATTCAGCCCATAATACAGCATAATGGAAGCAAAATTAAAAATAAGAAAGAATAAAAAATAAAGATTTAAGAAAATCAGGTAGTCTGGTATGTGTGTGTGTGTGTGTGTGTGTGTGTGTGTGTGTGTGTGTGTAGGGACAAATGCCAAAAAACTCTTGAAAAATTCTTTCCTAACAGTCAGAGGGTAGGCCATAAGCAATGCAAGAAATTTCTTCATTTGGGGAAAAAAGATGACTGGGAGACCATGGTCTATTTCTTTTTTTTTTTAATTTATTTATTTGACAGAGAGAGACACAGCGAGAGAGGGAACACAAGTGAGGGAGAGGGAGAAGCAGGCCTCCCGCTGAGCAGGGAGCCTGATGTGGGGCTCAATCCCAGGACCCCAGGATCATGACCTGAGCCGAAGGCAGGCACTTAAAGACTGAGCCACCCAGGCGCCCTGACCATAGTCTATTTCTAAGAGACACTTGCAATAACTAATAATAAATGGAAGGAGTGTATGGCAGAGAAATTTATTGCTCACTATACATCCGTGTGCTCTCCTAATATATTTTCCAAGCAATTTTCTATTAAGAGAGACTTGTTCTCACCGATGAGTTGAGTGAGCACGGGAGGTATCTAGAAAAAAATGTTCCAGACAGAGGAGACACCAAGTTCCATGGCCTCAAGGAGGAGCTACAACAAATTTCATATGCTTGTTATTTTGGGAAATTTGACTATCAAAAATCCTTGACTCTTACTGTCCCAAATGTAGCATTTCCAAGCTCATGACAGAAACTGGTCTTTGAATTAGGGAATGAGAAATTAGAATTTCTGGGAATTTGTAGGAATTCTCAAAATCATATTATTTTGTGTTTTTCATAGCACTCGATGGGCTTTTAGTAATAATGAGTGACCATAAAAATAAACAGTGAATATTTTATCTGTAGTAGATTTACACTGTTTCGTAAGTTTTCTGTAAAATAAAATATGTATATTACTAAATGGATGACTTGTTAATTGTTATTAACCAATGTCTTGTGACAAGATTTTGTATTTCAATAATATATATGAATCCTGTCAACTTGACACACATATTTCATAATAAAAAATGCTAAAGGAAGGAGAACACAAAATAAATGCCAAATAAAAGAATTTAAAATGGAAAGACAATATAAAATATTTAATATTTATAAATTGTCATTAAAATGAAAATTTTAAAACACCCAAGACATTAATTTCCCTATTCAATAAAATTGATCCTTGTTTTGTAACAAATATTCCAAATATAGAATAATTTATTTCCATTTGAATTAATGTTGGTCAGATTTTTAAAAGTGTACTCAAAAGCATCTTTAGATTGGTACATAGTGCTTAATATGATGAACTCATTTCAATTCTTAGCAATAAAAGCTTTTGTTTGCTTGCCTTGATTTTTATTTACTGTTGGAATTAATATTGTTTTGCATTATTAAACTGATTTTAGAGCAGTTTCTGATTTCATGTTGGAGTATCCCACAAGAACATTCACATTTTCTTTTCTTGCATTAATTCTGTTAAAGTGTTTACCAGGAACTGTAGCCTATAGCTAGTATTCAAACACAGCTGCAAACATTAATAGGCAGTATTTGAATAACGTAACATTCAGATTTCCTATCAAGGTTAACAACACTACACAGAAGCATATGTTGAAATTGTTAATCAAAAAACATTTCGCTTTCTAAGTGTGTTATTTCTTGGAACAACTCTCACAGGATTTGTATAAAGTACACAATGCCTTCAAACTTACTATTATTGCTGTTTGCGAGAATGGCTCACTATTAGCAATAGATGGACATGAACACACATTTAAAACAAGGCAACAGCTAAAAGCAATACTTATCTCCTACTGCCTTGTCCTGTTTTCTAGGAATGTTGACCTCAACCTTTGACTCAGCATGTAGGTGTCTCCTAACTTTGCTTTCAAGACAGTGTTTTCCTTCGGACCAGTATCATTTCTATCTTTCTAGTTCAGCTTTAATTCCCCTCAGAGGGGAATTATAATACTTTTTCTGTTTTCCTGATTTCTTGATATTTATTTCATGAGACCGAGGATTTGGAAAAACATATACATTTCCCAATAAAGGTGGGAAAGCAAGTCCCCCATGGAAACATTATCCAAAGGAGAAAAGAGAAATTGTAATTGGATATCAATTCAGCCAATTTTCTTAAGTCTAAAAGAAAGAGGCAAGCTACCCAACATGAATGAAAAAAATGGTAAAGTTGGATACATGAAACTTTAATTAGATCTGTGGTTCTCAGAGTAGGGTCCCTAGACAATCAACACCAGCATCACCTTGAAACTTGTTAAAAATGAAAATTCTTGGGCTCCTGTACAGGCCTGTTGAAGCAGAAGCTCTGAGGGTGGAGCTCAGAAATCTGAATTTTTGAATACCTCCGGGTGATTCTGAAGTACAAAAAGTTCATTAGATTAGATTATCTTCATTAGATTATCTTCATTTTGAATAACCCTCCAGAGAGGACTGTTTTTCTCTCTTCATATTTTATTTATTTAATTTTAAAAATTTAAATAAATAGCTCCTCCTTCAAAATAGAGGCATGAGAGGCTAGAGTGAGTAATATGTGTCCATTTCTGTATGTTATCTTGTAAGGAAACTAAAAAAAAATTGGACCATTGACTATTTTCTGATCTGGATCTTTCTCTAGTTGCTTAATAAAGAATTCCTTGAAGACAACACTCATAATTGTTTCTGAAATGTCTCTTTACCGATCATTGCATATTTTTGGTAACAATACTAAGTTATTAAGTAGTTAAATTGAAAGGCAACAAACATTCATTACATGCTTAAGTGCTGTACAAAGTGCTGCACTATTTACATATATGAACATAACTGCTGCTCTTAAAAACAGTTATGGGATGGTGTAGTAACAGAGAAATGTAGATTAACAACTATAATACAAAACAGAAGAAATAAAACTTGTAATAGAGGCATAGCACACAGAAAAAAATATGTGTGTGTGTGCGTGTGTGTATTTTTTTCTCTCCCTCAAAGGAGTACTTTTAGTTGTTTGGAAAATTACATTAACCAAGATCAGCCATTCCTTGGATTGTTAACAATATATTTCAAATTCTGCAGTAACAGTGGAAGGGTGCTATTTAGTGAAGAGGTCAGATGAATAACTCAGCCTGGATGCTTGCAAGGAAATGGTTGGGCCACAGGGTAGCTTAACCTTAATTTTATCCATTTCGGTGGTTGCCACAGATTCCCACAACTGACATTGATACCTTTCTTGCAAACAACTGAAAACTGCATAGCTTTGTTGGCATTAGTCACTGTGAATAGTTGTGGCCCAAGATGAGGATTAAAGTTACATGGAAAATATAGTTATGATATTGGGTTTTCTATATCCATACATGCTATAGAAACCACTACTCAGAAGTTGACAGGAACTTGATAACGAGGGTTAAATTCAAAGAAAAGATGGGGAAAAATATCAATTTTCCTAAAACTGAAGGCTCTCTATTATCTTGAGATCACTTTATTACCATGGATGTAGCTTGTTCCTTGAAATCTTTAGAGGTCTCCTTTGGGTACATTTGCATGGAAGAGCTCAAACAAATCTGTCCTTCAAATGCATCCATGCCACTATTTTCTGATTCCAATTCTTTCTGATGAATGAGGTGGTCTATAAGCCTGCTGCATGTATTATTGATTTTGCTGTGACGTCCCCAGCACAGAAGCAACTACTTGTTGCAAAACTGTGTATAAGATCTGCTGCTACATATGCAAACCTCAAAATCGTGAGAAAACAACTCCTACCACCACCACCCAACCAACAACAGAATGGAGACAGGAGGGTTGAAAGAAGACTATCTTATCCTTGGATGTTGCTCCTTTATGATAAATAAAAATATGACATAACAAAATTACAATTTAGTAAGCTCTTATTCCTCATCACATTCCCATGCATGCCATCATCAATCGATGATTATTGATGATTATTGATATCAATTGATGATCACATTATATTCTGTGTGAGATCTATGTTCCTCAATATTTTTAGGTGGGAAAAACACATTTTAGACATATAGCACAGCCACAGATCATTCAAAGATGGAAGCAAAAGCCAAAATTGGGTCAATTTGTATATTAGGAGTAGTTCTGGATATCCATCTGGCTTATTGAATCACAGTATAATAATTATAATCACATCTCTTCAATCTCTCAATACATCAGAAATGAGGCTTTAGGCTTCCTCAAGTATTTTTCTATCTTGTGCTTTTGTTGTATTATATTATATGTAACATCCATGTTCACATATACATATCTCACCTGGGTTCCCTGGTGAACCTGTGTTCACCAATCAAAGATGGTTTAATCCCTTCTCTGTGCAGCCTTCACTGTAGACCATACCATATTCCTTGGTGCTGCTACCATCACTCCTTTTACGTACCTTCTTGACAGCGTTTATCAAGTGAAGGAATAAACATTTGTTATGGTAGATCAGAAACTCCTTGAAGCAAAGACTATTTTTTTTTCAATAGAGTTATTTTCCTTTATTTATTTATTTTTTTTTTGAGACTAATCTTGTTTATCATTTTTTTCCTGTAGATCAGGGATTGGCAAGGAGGGCCTACTGATGCTTTTGGCCACCCTATGAGCTAAGAATGGTTTTAAAATTTTTAAATAGTTGAAAAAAAGAACTCTTCATGACATGTGAAAATTATATGACATTCAAATTTTGGTGTCCATAAATAAACTTTTACTGAAATACAGCTTGGCTCATTCATTTGCATTTTATCTGTGACTGCTTTCATATTTACAACAGAGAATGGATGACCTGTGAATTCTAAAACAATAGTTGTTAACTGGGGTTGAATTTGCTCCTGGGCCCAGAGGGCAATTGACACAAAGTCTGGAGACATTTTTGGGTGTGACAAGGATAAAGTGGATACTGCTGGGGTCTTATTGGAAGAGATCAGAACGTTGCTAAATATCCTACAATGAACAACACAATCCCTTCAACAAACAATTATCTTGTACAAAGTGTCAGTAGTGCTGAGTTTGAGCAACTTTGGCCTTAAATACCTGATCCTTTACAGAAAATGTTTGCTAAACCCCTGCCCTAGATCCTAATAAAAACTAACGGGAGCAAAGTTTCCTGTTAATTAGAAGATATGCATGTTTAAGTTTAGACACACAAATTTGAAAATATGAATAATTAAAATTTAGACAATTTCACTGATTCTTATATATGAATAAATGCTTCAAGAAACCCCCTGATCTAAGTCAAATGGTTCTAACTTCACTCAATAAGTCAAAAACTCACCTGAAAAGCAATAGGGTTAAAATTGTGAAAACAGAGACAAAAACACATAAACGTAAAATCAGTTGCTTATTTTGTGCCATGTGTGCCAAACAACTAGGTGATGACATTATTCTAGTTTAACTTGGTTGTTGTGATTTAGCAGAGAGCATAAATTAGTCACTTTCAGTATCCAGAAAATTCTGTGTCTCATAGTTCAATAGTTATTGTAGAATTTTCTTTTTAAAAAGTTTTACTGGGTGTGCACTGTATAAATGTGAAAGCTTATTACTTATTATTTAAGCCAAACACTGACATTACATAAAAATAAGAAAAAAGAGACTCCATAGCTCCAAGTCTCCAATAGTAAGAGACAGAGTAATAGGAACCACAATTGGGGATTTCCTCTCTGATTTATAAGGATCTCATATCAAGTCACCTCTTAAAAATCTATACCTATAATATGTGATTAAACTTACTGTCAAGTGGATTATATTTTCACTTGGCCTTTTAACCCCGCTTTTTGATTTTTAACAAAAGGACAGGAAATCTTTCCTTCTGTGGTAGAAGGTAGGAATGGGAGGTGTTCTTTCCCCCTTGTCCATTAGATCATACTAATCTCATACTTTTTCTATTTAGAAACCTGACTTTGAGTTAATATATACCATTCTAACATGTCAAAGATGTTAATTTTTAATTTGAAACACTTGTCTTAATAAGAATGGGTGAGATCATGTTAGCTTTATTGTGATAGCTGAACAGTCCCTGAACAAGTGCCTAATGAAAAGAAACAGTGATATTGCAGCTTTGTCTCATTTTAGGCAACAATAATAAGAAGTGGCCCCAGAAAAATTGATAGCAGATCCCACGTTTTGTGCAGTGTTCCAGAAATAATCTGGTTTTGACATAATGCAGAATCAAAGAGAATAAAAGAATAAAGGAGACTGTGGTGAATACAACTAATTGTTTCCAACTCGTGGTGAAGTGATGATTAAAATGCTGGTTTAGGAGTCAGGAAGACCTGGGCTTGAATACCATCTTTGGCCCTTACAGCCTCTGTTATCCTATGAGGCTGTTCAACTGTGCTAAGATGCTGTCTTCTCATTGGTAAAATAGAGATGATAACAGCATGCACCTCAAAAAGTTGTTGGGAGAGTTAAATGGCACGACACACCTGGAATGTTCAGTGTATGGTAGCTTTAATTACTATGACTCGATGTCATCTGGGGCACCTCTGCCCTCAGGAAAGCTCATGAATCTTGGCACAAGCACCAACCTGTGCCCTGTGATGTTCCAAAATCTTCCCTGTGACTTCTGCAAAGTCCTCGGGTTTCCCTGAACCCCTGAATTCTTTCATTCTCATGGGATATGTCAAATTTTCTTGGAAATACCTTGACACAAAACTCTTGTGTGCTTACGTACAAGACTCTGCTCACACAATGCACTTAGTCTGAAGAATTATTCAGAAGATTTGTAGTGTGGGAGTATTCAGATATTGAAACTTCCTGCCATTGGGTGTCAGGTCCTTATATCTGGCATTTTTCTCTCCCTTCTTCCTTCCTTCTTCCTTCATTCCCATGTTGCTCTAGTTCCTCTACCACTTCCTCTCCTTTCTCCTCTCCCCCCCAACCCCCCACCCTTACTTCTTCCTTGTCTCTTTGTCTCTGTCTTCTCCATCTCCTTCTCCCGGACCTCTCTGCATCCCACATCCACCCTCAATCCCAGGTTCAAATTCCTCTGTCTCTAGTATGCAGAATGGCTTCCCCTTTCTTGAAGCCTGGTCACATCAGCCGTTGGGGGGACTTGGGGGAAACTTGTGTGCTCAGTTTCTAACACAGGCATTTTTCCCTACTGATGTGGTTTTCTCCCTAATAGAAATCCAGAGAGCATTAAAAGAAATGAAGATGTATCATCTTGTTTCATAATGACTTTATTCTTGGTTTTTCACATCTCCTGACCTCGACTATTCTCTTTTTGCGATACTGAGGGAACATCCATTTCTGAAGACTCTGTGTGGTACAACTTCTTTCCACCTTTGGGGGCCCCTAATGCCATTACAAAACTGCCTGCAATTTTCTTATGACCTTTACTTCCTCATGCTTTTACTGTTATCTGTGAATATTACATTTTCTATCGTCTTTTTAAGGACTGGAACTAGACCTAGTTCATCTTAATTTCTTCTGCAGTGTGACGGAGTAACACAGTGTACAATACTTAAGTACCATTACTTTTAAATAAATAGTGCCATATAAAGATGGCTGAAAATAACAATCCATATAAAAAAAGAGCATGGACTTTGTGTCTTTCCTGGGTTCACTTATTTTCTCTGTGGTCTTGGTTGTGTGCATCAGTCAGAGTTCAGACAGAGAGCAAAGCCACAGTGAGTATTATGAGAGTGAGGGAATTATTATAGGAATCAGACTTCAAACGATGTGGGAAGAATGGAGGAAGTGAAAGTCAGGAAGGGGAGGTCAAAGGATCAGAGAAAGAAGCACTACCCAGTCTTTCTAAAGCACTAGTACAGGTGGACAAGCCAGAGTTTTCAAGGAAATCTGAGAAGCCAAGCACAAGCACATCTGGCTATTTATACAGGACCACAGACAGGAAGCTGTGGCAGGGTCTATGGAAGCTGCTGCGTTAGTGTAGCTTCTGCCTCTGTGGTGTGTAGCCAAGTGTCTGGTGGTGGGCCAGGGGTTGCTTTTGGCCAGCTGGAGAACAAGAACAAGTTGCCTCTGTCCACCACTGTGTCTAACTGCAACCATCTTCTAAGAGAAATGACTGTTGCTTTAATTTGTCTTCTGAATCTCATGCAAGTACCACTTTTGGCCAACTTTAATCTGGAGCCATCCAGGAAATAAGATTCTGGGGAGCATAGTTTCCAGCCTTGTACAAGCTGATAAGCACAATCCAAAAGTTATGCTACTCAGTTTCTTTAAGCTTCGGTTTCCTTAGCAGATGAATGCAAACCCTAATTTGTCAAGTTGTAAGAATAAGAAATGCTTATACACAGCCTAATATATAGTAGGTCCTCAAGTAATGACCTCAAGTAATGATTATATGAGCTGCAGCCTTGGAGCACCTGGGTGGCTCAGTCGGTTAAGCATCTGACTCTTGATGTTGGCTCAGGTCACAATCTCAGGGTCTTGAGATCGAGCCCTGTGTCAGCCCCCGCTCTGGGTATGGAGCCTGTTTAAGATTCTCTCTCTCCCTCTCCTTCTGTCCCTGTCCCCCACCGATCCCCCCCGCCAAAAAAAGATGCAGTCTTGTGACTGCTTCTAGAGGATTGCCTTCTGCTTTGTTCTGAGACATAAAGGAGGTGTGGAGGGGAGACAATTAAATAGAAGAAGATGAAAAAAAAAAGCAAAGTCAAAAAAGACTTTTTATGAGCTGAGGGTTACTTGCAGATTATAGTGCTAGTACCTAAATTAAGGGCTATTAGAAACTGATCATTCTCCATATATTCCACTTAGAATTTCACATGTCACAATTGCTTCAATTATATACTCCATTAAACACGCTCCCATTTTCTTAGGAACAAGAGAGGAATGTGCTCTAGACTTTGGAACTTTCTTACTCAAGAGATCTTAGTATCTTTTTAGTCAAGAAGTGCCTAAATTTTTGATTCATGATCCAGTGTCTTTTTGCACAAGGTATCAATCTGACACACAGTTATCATTGCAGGTAAATCTGAGGCCCAATTTAAGCGGGCACACATTTTAAGTGAGAAGAAGGATAAATGAGATTCGGGTGAGCTTTCAACATTTGTATTTGAAATCCAAAGTGAATTGAACTCAGGTTGCATGGTCCACCAAACATTCATTCTTTTTCACAGTGTTTTCCAGAAGAAGACCCAGCCAAAAATAAATCCTCCAGTTTTTTTTTTTAAAGATTTGTATTTATTTGAGAGAGAGAATGAGAGACAGAGAGCACGAGAGGGAAGAGGGTCAGAGGGAGAAGCAGACCCCCCGCTGAGTAGGGAGCCTGATGTGGGACTTGATCCCGGGACTCCAGGATCATGACCCGAGCCGAAGGCAGTCGCTTAACCAACTGAGCCACCCAGGTGCCCAATCCTCCAGTTTTATTCCTGTCTAGGAAGGGCATTCAAGAATAGAGGGTTCTCTGGTTTTCTTTTTCTTTTTTTTCTCTAAAAATAGTTTTTTCTCTTCCTCTTCTGTGTTTAATACTGTCATTGTCTTCTAAAATTCCCTTAAAACATCTGCAGGACTATGAGTAAGCTTCTGAAATATGACTTTCCCCTAGGACCAGCCAGTTGATTGGATGTGTACAAAAGTGACTCTTCTCTTAAGCTTGTCACTTCAAAGATAGCCTTTTTTTAGTAAAATAAACTAAAAGGGTAGATTTGTAATGACATGATAGCTTAAATTTTGAAATAAATTCCCAAAGCATTGTAACACAGATATAAGTAATATAAAAGAAAATACAAGTCTGCCTTCACCCAAAATACCTTAATAATTAATGAAAACTTGTTTTATAAACTTGATGCCACAGATGACTTCTCTTTGTTGTCCTAGACCTCTAGCATTTTTCCCTCTGGCATTGATTCATTTAGTGAATATTTATTTCCTATCTACAATGTGTCAGAGACTCTATGAGGCACTATCAAATCAGAAATAACAGGCCCATTCCCTGCTTTCAAGGGGCAAGAAGTTGAAGGGAGGAGAAAGATAAGAGAGTTGACAGATATAATGCAGGGTGGTAGGTGCCATGACAGTAATGGGTCCATTAATGTGTCCAGAGTGGCACTAAACTGGGCAAAATTAAGTCAGGAAGGGCTTCCCATAGAATTTGATGTCTGATCTGAATCTTAAACCATAAGCATTTAGCATGATGCAGAAAAAGAAAAATGTAGTAAGGCACAGAAACCTTAGAGACTCTAGTCTGCGTAGGGGCTGTGCATAATTCAATAAAGCTAGACTGTGGTGGGTGAGATGTGTAGTCTCTGGAAACATGCCTGGCACAAAATTGATGCTTGATCAAGAACTGTTGACAGATTGAGTGCCAGGAGATGAGCCTGAAGAGGTAGGCAGGGCAAAGATAATCTATGGCAAGCTATGATGGTTGAATTTTATCCAAAAGGCATGGCAGAACTTTATAAATGATCTGTCTTGATGATATTGGGTCTCCGAAAATTTACTCTGACAGCACTGTGGGAATGGACCAGAATGGAACAAACTCTGAGCCAGAGAGAACAATTAAGAAGCTGTTGTATTCCGCTAGAAAGAAGTGTTGAGTAGCTGAACCATGGAGGTCACAGTGGGAATGGACAGAGGATTACAATTGGAGAGTCTTTCAGATCATCAATATATCCCTTTGTTATTCTGTTGAGCAAACATAAAAACAATAAAACCCCAAAGTATTTGTGTAGTACTATATGGTTTGAAAAATATTTTCAGAGAGAGATTTAATCAATCAGTCTATACCACAGTCTTTGTGGACTAGACCAGAGAATTATAATGAAAGAGAAAATAATGAATCCAGCACACATACTGACACACACAATCTAAGGCCAGGTTTTGTGCATGATAACTCTAATTCCTACTGATCACCTAATTAATCCCAGAGAGATCTAAGGCTTGAAAATGCAAATATTACACTTTTCGTTACAAGGTTAATTTGTATTTACCATCCACAGTTTGGCAAATGATTTTCTGTTTTCACCATGAATATGTATGGCTTGCTTTCAGCAACTAGAAACACTTTGTTTTTTTTTATATTCTACTTCATGTTCTGCCTGCAGCAGGATTGACTTGGGGAGCAGCCTGCTAATTAAGACTGGGTAAATTATAAATAGCAAATTTAGAGGCATTTGGTTGACTGAGAAAATATATACTGTATACAACATTGGTCTCAGCAGACCTTTCCACGCATTCATTCTACTTTTAATACATAAAAGCCATGAGACTTTTTAGTCTCCCTTACCATAGTTACAGGATTGCTTCAATGGAAATGAAGATTAGCATTTAGTGGGTGTTTAAGAACTATGAGGTACTGATTTAGAAGTTCATTCTGAGATAGCAGAATTAAATATTCTTCCTTTGTTTTCCTCCTTTTAAAATGTTTCCTAAAGAACTCATTCTATTGACAGAAATTGAGAAAGATCCATCACGGTGTAGCTGCAGATGTCAGAGACTTAATTCGCCGAATGCCTTAATTTTGCAAAGGGAACATTGAAGCTCTGAGAGGTTATGTGATGTGCCCAGGATCCCTCGGCAACTTCATAAGAAGGGACCAAAGACTTCTAACAGCTGGTTCAGTGCTTTCTCCCTGAATGGTTCACAGAACCATTATTACCTCTTCCCACTTCCCAGAATAAAATAAATAAATAAATAAATTGATTTATTTCGTTTGAATTTGAGTTTACTTTTAAAATTCAAAAGTTCCAGAGGACAGGCAGTGAATTCTGTAAGGATTATCAGTTTTATGCCTTTTAGTGTAAATAAACCTCTCATGCCTCCTTCCCTGAGTGTGGATTTCAAGAAGAGAGAGGGTAGAAAAGAAGAGTTAGGAAATCCTCAGTAGCAGAAAGTATTTCTGTGGAAGAGATCGGGAAAACCACACCAGAGCTCTCTTTTCCCTTGTTGAATTGAAGATATTTAGATATCCATATTAGAACATATTTGTTAAATTTAACTTTTATTATTTATTTTTTATTTTTTGTTAAATTTAACTTTTTGTTGCAAACAAAGAGTTTGGAAATTGATGCCTAATTGTGTCAGTAAATGTGTCATTGTCTCTTCTCCACAGGCTTAATCGGCCTGGAAAGCTCTTTCTGGACATTCATTCACATGGCTTCCTTTTCTTAAAATTTTTTTATTTAAATTCAATTTAATTAACATATACTGTATTATTAGTTTCAGAGGTAGAATTTAATGAATCATCAGTTGCATACAACACCCAGTACTCATTGCATCAAGTGCCCCCTTAATGCCTGTCACCCAGTTACCCCATCCCCCACTCCCCGCCGGCAACCCTCAGTTTGTTTCCTATAGTTAAGAGTCTCTTACGGTTTGTTTCCCTCTCTGTTTTTGTCATATTTTATTTTTCCTTCCCTTCCCCTATGTTCATCTGTTTTGTTTCTTAAATTCCACATATGAGTGAACTCATATGGCATTTGTCTTTCTCTGATTGACTTATTTCACTTAACATAATACCCTCTAGTTCCATCCGCATCATTGTAAATGGCAAGATTTCATTCTCTTTTATGGCTGAGTTATATTCCATTCTATATATATACACACACACACACACACACACATATATATACACACACACACATAAATATATATACATAAAATCGATGGACACATGGCTTCCTTTTGACCTCCTTCAGGCTTTTGCTTATATGGCCATTTCTCCATGTAGATTTCCTAGACCAACCCATCCTGCCCGTCCCCATTCCCTGATTTTGTTTTCTCTTTAGCACTTATCACCAAACTTACACAACATAAATTTGAACTCCCTGTTAGAATGTGAGCCCTATGAGGGCAGGAGTTCAGGAGTTTTTGTTCGATGATCTTCTTTCCAGTGGCTGGAGTGCTTCCTGGCACATACTAAGGGTGCAAGGAGCTTTCATTACACGAATAAAGAAATTGATTGAGAACATATTATGCACTACTAAGAAAAGGGAAGAGATAGATATGTTAGTTTATTTTATGATGAGAGATTGACAGAGATTAATACTACAGAGAGCAGCATAGTCTAGTTCTTGAGGTTCACACTAAAAGGAAGCTATGAAGGTTCTCACTAAAATGTGGAGAAGTGCTAAATATGACTTTTCTGCCTCATGTGGTCATTAGGAATAACAACAAGTTTTATATTTGCAGTCCAATCAATGAAGAACTACTGTAAGATTCAAATATAATTTATAACTAATAATGTTTAGCTGACATTTTTAGTGAATAGTCATGGAAATGAATTTTCTCTTCTGTGAATCCAGTTCTTTTGAGCAAAATTGTGTAGTCTACCACCTGTAAAGAGAAAGATATAGGACTTTCTGTTATTAAGGGACTGAGATTTCAGTAGTGTACAGATAAAGCTGTAACAACAACAATAAAACACCCAAGAACCAAAACCAAAAAACTGAAATAGCAAAATTTGGCCTCATTTTTGAGTGTTCTAGATAATCACTCATTCATGTTCTTGATTTGTTTGGGTCTCCCTTAAGTGTTACAAGTCATTGTTGAAATAATATCTGTGGCAATAGCAAAGGTCTACTAATACCTCCATGTACGTCTTAGCACAGCTTAGTTTAGAGACAAGTTCATGGAACAGTTGACAGGAAAATCAGATAACATGCATTTAAGCAAATTGCAAGGAAAATAAATAGTGTCATCTGTGTGGTGTGCTCCACCTAATCTCTCCAACAACAATTATGAAAATTGAATGCAAGTAAAAACAGATGACCCATGTTTGCCTGGAGAATAAACAGAGAGCTCTCTCGTCTAGTGAATGAAGGGCTCTCAGTCCCTCTCTCTCTATCTATAAATACACACGTTTACATATATATGAATGTATGTATATTATGTATATATATATGTAGTCACATGTGAATTTTTAAAAAATAATCTTATTTTCTTTTCTATGCTCCCTTTTTTTCTTTCTAAAGGATTAATGACACAGAAGAAAGCAAGCTTACAATTTGAGGGTCTGGAACTATATCAAACAAATACCAAAAAAAAAAAAAAAAAAAAGAAAGAAAAAAAGAAAAAAAAGAACAAAAATTACTCTGTTTGTTTTGTTTTGTATCCAAACTAAAATTTAAAATTTATAAGAGTATTTATGCAGTTCAGTTGCCCTGTCAACTGCATATAAATCAATGCCACTTCATTCAGCTTTCATACAGTGTAATTTTTGCTGTAGTTAGAGCTCACTGGGAAAAAAAAAGTGCAAATAGGTTTTAAATAAAAATATAGACAAGAGTTTTTAAGGCCCTGCTAGCTTGTGCAGTCTTTATCGTTTCAATTTTAAGAAGATAGCTTAATAATTTAAAAAGTTTTAAATTTCAAAAAAGAGACTTTTTTTTCTGAATGGGGCAAAGGGTTATTATGTATTGATAAAAAATGCAATTTATATTGGATATTTAGTGGTTAAGAACTTTGTATAATGAATATCATCACAGTAATTAAAAATATAAGTAGATGAAAACATTCAATTGTAGCATGAAGCCTCATCATTAGTCTATGGTTTATAAAAAGTGCAAATAATTCAGTTAATAAACTTGAAATAATAGATATGCATTAATTGGGTATCCTACAAGAGAATTGCATGTTTTCTTAAGTGCCACCAAATTTTATAAAACTTAATATATATTTGCCCAAAAGTTGTAAAAGGTTAAAATTTTATAGGCCATGTTTTTGACAGCACAGTAAAATTGGAGATTAGATACAAAAGTTAAAAAAAAATCCTTTGGAGCTGAGCCATTGATTTTACATCCTACACAACTATTTGTTTAAAAAGGAAGTAAAAGTATAATTAGATATTTTTAAAATTTGATATTTAAGCATGTTATTGTATTTTCCATTTCAACTAGGAAAATGATACATGCTACATTATTCACTCCTCCATAAACGTAAGGTGCTTTTTTCCTAATGCCCACTAGCAACCATGCACTATTTTCACTGGGGATAAAGAGAACTAAATGGGTACAGTCTTCATCCTCAAAGAATCTCCTTTTTCCCAGCGTGATATAGATAAGAAACAAACAAATAAGTAATAGATTAAAGCGTATGGAATCACCTTTTTTGTAGGCCAAAATGGTTAAATATGGACAATTTCATTTGGCTCAAAGTGATTCATATATATCAGATAGATAGAAGGCTAGTACATATGTAGGTGCAATCAAAGTTATCAGTGCTAAAACATGTACCTACATAAAGTATGATGAGAACATGAAAATTTGTCTTGTGCATCATCAATATTGTACACAGAAAAAGTCTTTGTCCCCACTTGGCTAATAATGGTACTGAAATCAACAATTTTCGTGTATTGTTCTACAGTATTCTGCATATTTGCTTAATTATGCAGACACACATGTTATACATGGAGAAATGTCTTTCTTTTCCCCTTTTCTCTTTTAGAATAAATTTGAACATACTAACAATATTTTTCTCAAAATTATTTTTCTCACTAAAAATCTGTAAGGGGTTATTTCTTTCTTCACTGCATATAAACTTAATAAATCCTTTAAAAAGATGTTTAATATTATATAATATGGATGTAATATTCTTATTGATATGCTTTATTGTATTATTGTTTATTTCTATAATAATAATTCCTCAAAATGGAATTGTTGTGTTAAGAAGTAATCTTACTAGAGAAGAGGTTCAGGGATCTCTACATTCAGCGTATATTATACGCTTAATTAATTGTTTTGCTTTCTTTTTGATACACTTATCCTCAATTATTTTCGGGTCCCTATTTCAGAGCATTTAAAAACAAATCCTTTCCAATGAATAACTCCCTCAGCTTTTGCCAGAATATGGAAAGGGTTGACTTGTGACTGCTCAAATGAGGAATAAGATCTGGAAGGAGGTGTGTCTAAAATTTTTTAAAATGGAATTTCTGTCAACACTCTAGTTTTTAGCCCTAACTTCACCCCATTGCAGAAAGTACCAGGTAATAACAATTTATGAGTCTTTTGTATATGTTTCAATAAGTTCAGTTGCTTATCAGTTTTCTCAAGTGCTGATTCAGAGTTCAGCTTTCTCCATCTGCTAAGTCACACACTTTGCTTCTTGGAAAGATTGGTGGATATTGTTTCTATTTGAATTCAGAGATGTCTTTTTAAAAATTACTTTGTTTTTGTCTTCATGGGGCATGTGGGGAAGGTAAAGCTAACTGAGATTTTAATCTGCTGTTCTGACTGGAAGCCTAAATTTTTTCTGTTATCATGCTTGGGTCTTTTGAATTCAGATGGATTATAACTTTGAACATTTTAATTGAGGCAATGATGGGTATGAAGACAATTTATTCCTTTTGGAAAGTGTTCCTTTGTTTTTCTCAATGCAAGGATTTTAATATCATACAAAGTGGGCGATGTCTTAGAGATCAGTCATTGTAATGTCTTCTGTCTTCCCATGGAATGTAAATGTCTTGACAAATTTATATGAATAATAATTAATAGGGCAAACATTTAATCTTGTTCAGTTTTCATGTATTCATTTTCTCCACTTATAGTCAACCTAGATTTCCAGTTTCCCTGTCTTTTCTACCATGCGACAAGAGGACTTGAACATAACATACATATTTGCATGTTTATCTATTTATCAGTTGTGTCCCCTTAAAAATAAAATATAAGTTCCATGAAGTCAGTAATTACCTAGTTGTGTTGTCTTTTTCATTTATACCAATACAAAACAGTGTTATCTCCAGCACTAAATAGTAACTGGATTCAATATATATTTTAAATAAAGTATTGAATACAATAGTATAAACTCTTTTTAGCTTGGAATGACTATTTTACTATATTGATCTCTGCCGTATATACGAATAACGTATAGAGTTATTCTTCTATCTAAAGACCTATCTACGGTGCCTGGGTGGCTCAGTCGGTTAAGCATCTGCCTTTGGCTCAGGTCATGACCTCAGGGGACTGAGCCCCACATCAGGCTCCCTGCTCAGTCGGGAGTCTGCTTCTCCCTCTCCCTCTGCCACCCTCCCCCCCACTTGTGCTTACTTGCTCTCTCTCTCCCTCTCTGTCAAATAAATAAATTAAAAAAATTTAAAAAATACCGATCTAGTGCTCCCATTGTCAACTCAACTGCTCATAATATATAGCATAACATTGATCCAGTATTGCTTTAATTGCAGATGCATGATGAGTAGCGTTTATTATTCTTTCAATAACTAAAAATATTTAATGATTTCAATAATAATCATTAAAAACCTGCTTTTGTAAAACAGAATACTTAATGTAATTTATAATTTTCTTGATAATCCAGAGTTCTCATTATAAACATACAAATTACACCATACTATTACTTCTCATGTCTTTTCTCCACTTTTACTTAAACACAAAAAAGAAACATGTTTTCCACTTTATCTTATTTTCTAGTAAGTAAAGGGCTTTTTTTATCAGGAGAAAATATATTTTTATTTTATGGTCTAAATTGATTTAGTAGAATTCAAGCTAAATATTAAATGACTTGGTATTTTTAAATATCAATACTTTACCATTCAAATACATATTATAAGGTTATACAAAATGTCTTTGTATTTCGTGTGTCATCTAGAAATAATGCTTTAATCAGTTACCAGACTGCATATTTTAGTAAAGAGAATGTGTGGAGAAGAACAAAGAATATCCATGCCATATTTATTAAAATTGAAATGAATTTCCATTTATGCATCAAGGACCTTCCATTTATCATTCTAGTTGACAGATGAAAGAACACATAAAGAAGTTTTTTTTTTTTTCATAAAGAAGTTTAAATGATTTACTAAGGAGAAAAATAAAACCACTTTGCCTCTTATGCTTGACTTTTGTTTCTTGGAAATTTTAAACATTTTTAGCTAAGTGTTCCCTATGCTCTTAAGGGAGGAGAACATTGGAAAAAAAGATCTTAATGTGATTTTTCCAAGTCTTCACAGATCACTTTTAGCATTCATGAAATTACTGAAAGCCCACAATTCCTTACATCAGATTCATAGGGCACAAACTACTAAAATATTTAGTTCTTGGGGAAAAAAAAAAAGATAAATGAGCAGTCAGATCATTTGTGGGGCTTGAAATGAAAGGAAATGCTCTGATGAGGTGAGTGGGGAAGCAGCAGGAGGGAAAGGGATAGAGAAGGAAGGAAATGAAAAATGTACCTTTATTACATGGTTTGCTAGAATGCAAGCAATCATTGGTCACTCTTACCACTCTCCGGCCTTGTGAGAAAACTGAGTCTATGAGTTATTTTGTTCATATTTAGGAGATCTTGCTTTCAAAATGTGGTTGTGTGCTCCTGAAAGTTTTCTGCACTTTTCCTGCTACCTCAACTGTCAGTAATTGTTGATTGTGTTCTGTGGCGTCCTAATCATGGGTATGTGCTGAGCTGTATGCTTAGAAGTCTGGAACACAGTGGTTCAGCATGGACTCCAGCATCAAACTATGGGATCTGTCCAGTTGTGTGGCTTTGAGAAAGTTGCTGCTTTTTTTCTCAGCTTCAGGAAAGACGAGACTGGGAGAACATATCTACATTAACACATTATTGTACAGATGAAACCTGTTACTCTGTGTCAAGCACTTAGTACTGTGCCTGGAAGGTGGAGGAGGAGTTGCCTATCTCTTGGCTATTATTGTTTCTTAATGGATCTAATATTCAGATTATCCTTTTACGCTAATCTACATTACTCTCCTACTTTTCTTCTGTTTTCCAGCAAATTAAAGGTTTTCGAAGTTTCCTGAGAAACCAAGAGCTTTCTTGCTTCTTATCCTTTGCCGGTATAATTTTCTTTCCCTGAATTAACTTCCTCTTCAGTTTCTACCTTACTAAATTGGCCCTGGCACAAATGTCACTTCTTTAAAAAACCTGTCCTTTTTCACAAATTGAATGTTGCCCTTTCAATTGAATGTACTGTAATATTTCCATGTGTCATTTATCATACTTTGTCTTGCAAAATCTTTGTGGCATAAGGGATGTTTCTTAAACTGTAATTTGTGGATCCTTGGGGTCTGCAGAGGTATACTCAATTTTTATGAGAATTTATGAATTTTGTATTTTCCTTCGGATGATGATCTTAAAAATATTATAAGCATATTCTGAGTCATTTACATGACATCTTTGTAATTGAGTATTGACACACATTTTTACTGTCCATGTTTGAATTTGTGTTTACAATCACCTGCACAGGGGGTGAAGGACAGGAAACTTCAGCTAGTATGATAAGGCACGTTTCATAAGATTTCAAACAGGAAAAAGTCATGGGTGAAAGTGAATCTCTGTACTTCATGGGGTCACAAAAGAACTCGAGCTCTCTGTGCCATATTTACATGGTAAGTTGATGTTTAGGAGGCATTTTTCATTTTTTATATACCAATTATCCACACTTCATTGGCAATAAGTGTACTAGTATATATGCAAAGAATATGTTTTTTTTTTCTTTTCCTATTATTGTTTGAGGTATACTATTATCCTGATTGGCCCATCAAAATCAAGAACAATTTCACTGTTAAAAGAACTAAAAGAAGTGACAATGAGGGTGATTCAAATGATGACTCTGCACATTCAAATTCAAAAGAATCCATTTGAGAACAAGTGAAACACAAAACACAGGCAAATATCATTCTATTTTTGAATGTAATATTAGCAAATTAGTTTCAACAAATTAGCATAATATACATCATAAAAGTAATCTATAACATTAAACTAGTGTCATATTTAACTGTATTGATTTTGCAGTTTATTAATTTTTCAATTTATTCTTTCATTCAACAAGTATTTATTGTCTTGCTATGTACAAATCAATCATCTGGTTACTAGAAATACAACAGTGAATTGCAAGAATCTTTATCTTTGTACAGCATTTTATTGCAATAAAAGAGGAGACAGTCACCAATATAATATGTAAAACATACAGTGTGTGAGATTCATTAGTGATGTGGAGGAAAAAGGAAATAGGAAAGGGGACAAAGGAGAGATGAGGACAATTGTGGTTTTAAAACACATGATCAAGAAAAGTCTCAGTGAGAAGGTGAAATTCCCCAGAAGATCTGAAGGAAGCATGGGACTCCAATGTAGTTAACCAGAGAACAGTACTTCAGACAGAGGGAAATAGAAGGTACTAATGCCCTGAGGCAAGAGCATGCCTATGTAGTTGACAGAGTGATCTGGACAACATAGCTGGAGAGATTTAAATAAGGGACAGAATAAATGAGACAACATTTGAGGTAAAAACAAGAGTCAAACTATGTAGGACCTTGTAAATCATAGGAAGGAAATATTTTGGTTTCTGTTTAGAGTCCAGTGAGAGCCATGGGACACACTGTAGCACAGAATGTCATTATCTGATTTATGATTAGCATGGATTCCTCTGACTGCTGTGTTGAGAATGAACTTAAAGGTGTCAAGGACAAAAGCAAGGACACAAACGGGGACCCTATTTCAGGTGAGAGGTAACAGTGACCTGAACCAGGATGGGCGCAGTGGGGGTTATAAGAAAAGCTTGTCTTCTGGATATATTTTGAAGATAAAACCTGTAGCATTTGCTGATTTGAGCTGGATGTGGAGAATAAAAGAGTAGTTAAGGATGGCATCAATATTTTTTTCCTTGAAATATTTCCAATGGAGATAGATAGATATATAGATATATATATTTAGGATGTGCCTTTTTTTTTATTATGTTATGTTAATCACCATACATTACATCATTAGTTTTTGATGTAGTGTTCCATGATTCATTGTTTGTGTATAACACCCAGTGCTCCATGCAGTACGTGCCCTCTTTAATGCCCATCACCAGGCTAACCCATCCCCCCACCCCGCCTCACCTCTAGAACCCTCAGTTTGTCTCTCAGAGTCCATAGTCTCTCATGGTTTGTCTCCCCCTCCGATTTCCCCCACTTCATTCTTCCCTTCCTGCTATCTTCTTCTTCTTCTTCTTCTTCTTTTTTTTAACATATAATGTATTATTTGTTTCAGAGGTGCAGGTCTGTGATTATTTTGATTTACGGTTTGCTCAAAGTTATAAGTCTGAAAGCTATACCTTTTGTATTTAATAAGTAACACTAACAAGATCATAATTTTTAATCACCAATGGACGTCTACCAGATTTTTTCCCCTTTAAAGGGGATTAAGTCATCATTTAATTACAAGAAGCACTATTGTAGGGAATAAGAGCTCAAAGCACTTTGAGATAAGATAAACCAAGATTTGAGTTCTGACTTGATCATTTTCTAGATGTGACTTTCTAGATACGTGGTTTCTATTATGCCTTTCTCAAAATAGACATAGTAATACTTAGATAAGAAAGTTATGAGAATTAAATAACACCCATAAAATATATAACTCAATGTCTTATATGGAGCTTAACTGATATCCAAGTGAAATGCTACTCTTTCCTAAAACTATCCTGATAAACTGTTAGAAAACGGAAGAATTTGATCTGGAGACTCGACAGGGCTGGTTCAGTCAAAAATGTAGACAGTGAGAACAGAGGCAAGGGGACCAGTCATTCTACAGCATATATTTGGGAGTGAAGAGCTAGAGATTTCATACTCTAAGGAGAAAGAATCAAAGCCAAATATTCAGACATGGTGTAGAGACAAAAGAACCTTATTAGGTAGAGAAAAGCAGATTGTGCATATAGGAAAACTTCTCAGGCTCAGTAAGATGAGGAAGGCCGTACATATGATGATTTATCAGTTAGGAAAATGTTAGCTGTCAACATTTAGTGTGTGCCTCTTTAAGAAGCATAGTATGAAATCTTTATAAGACAAGATATAAGTTGCTATCTTATGAAATCTTTATAAGACAAGACATAAGTTGCTCAAAGTCATAGAAATGGATTTCAAACTCAGGCCAATATATTTAGTAACATTTTCCATAACTTCATGCAAGTATGGATCTGTTCTTAAGGAATTTAAACAAATTATATATACAAAATTTAAACAAATACACACACACTTATACATTATATATCCGCATACATACACATATGCATACATACATAAAGCTGTTGGTGTATTTTACACACAAAGTGTTTGTGAAACATGGAGAAATCAAGGCAGGTTACAGAGTTAACAAAGGGCAGAGCTAATATTCAAACCCAAGCAGTCTGACTTCAAAACTCTAACTTTAACCATATGATTTTGCCAAACCATAGTGTTTGACAATTGATTTAATGCAAAATATTTTTCAGAATCAGTTACTGTTGACCAGGAGCAGATTATAATCAAAATGCTGCATTTGGAATTGCTTTGAAGTTTGAGAGATTGATCATTTGGGGTCCATAAGACTAATTGTCACGGCATATTGTATACTTACTATTGTCATGTATCACATTAGGTTCTTTAAATACATTAACCCAAATTCTTAAAGGATAAATCTGAGCAAAAGGAGTTATTAGCCCATTTTACAGATAAGGAAACTAAAGTGCGAGCAGAGTAACTAGAAAGCAAACCCACATATGTCTTACCTCAAAACCAGGGCTCTAGTGACTCAGCAGAGAAAATAAAAGAACTTACCTGAATAAGTCAACTTTGTAGAGAAGATAAAGCTACTAGGTTGAATTGTAGTGTTTTTTTGAAGTTAATATTAAATATAAGATTGTTTTGTGTAAAAACTTCATTTCACACCTGAAAATAAAAATTTCGACTCTTTTTAGTTAAAAAAAACTGGATGATGTTACTTTTTAAAATATTGAGGCTCAAGATAAGCTTGAAAGTATATAGAGAGAGTCAATATGTTTAGTAAAGGATCTGAAGGCAGAATCTCAGCATTTTTCAGGGCAAAATGAGACTGTTTCAAGATGTGTGCTGGAGAATATTTCTCCCCATCTCTGGGCTGTTCATTTGCAGGAAGGGAGCAGGGTCTCTGACTACAACAGAGAAGGACTAGGCAGTCCCTTGGTGAGAGCAGAGAACAAGTCACCTTCATTTACTATTCCTCTCAGGAGCTAGCCTACAGAGTGCACACTAAAAAGTCATATGGATTTCAATCAGTGTCCCACTCACCATAGTCACATAATTAGCTCTCCACATCAATGAAATCCTCAATTCACTTTTGATGGGTTGGTCTCTATCCTGCTGTGGTTTCTCAGCAGTCCATCAAATTAAAAATGTCAGCATGTTCTTTGGAGGATGGTAGACAATGAAGTCAGCCCAATCCAAAGAAAAATAAAGTAGCTGAACTTTCCATAATGAAGTAGTACTGTGTCACTGAAGAGTTTCATAGGCACAAAAGCCCAAAGAATCACCATACTGGAATATAACCAAAGTTCACTCAACCTGGAATTCTGTCTTATTTGTGGCAGTAAGAGGTAATCTGAGAGTTGCCATTCATTATAATAACTCAAAAGCATAGGAACATACCACCCAGAAACACCCTCAACTTCCAAATATGTAATTCAATATTCATGAGCATTTTTTCAACTATCATTATATCATAAATTTGTTAGGCACTGGATATGATACTATTTTATTTTCATTATGCTTATTTATTTCAAAAGATGAATGCTAGTACTCTATTCCATAATTGGAAGAAAAAAAAAACTATGTTGTTTTTTTATATATCATAATATAATTTATAACTAACACATAACTAACAAGACCAAGGTATTGTAAAAAATATTGTATGAAACTAAGTTAGGTCCCTTATATTTGATCATATGCTTTTCATAAGTACAACCTAGCAACTAACTAATACTTGCAAGTATTTGTTTATCATGTCTCACTCACTAAATTATAATCACCTTGAAGGTAGAACTTATGACCATCACAATCATTTTATGTATCTTAATAAGTGTCTTAATAAATATTTGTCAAATAAATATAAGAAATAAACTTATAATTTATGGAGGACTTCCACTTCCAGAAAGATAGAATAGACATTCATTGTTCTATTCCTCCTTTTAAGTATAGATAAAAACTTGACATTTAAAAAATACATATAATATGACACTGAAAGGTGGAAAGAAGAAATGAGACCATGTGGGGATCTTGGAATGGAAAGAATGATATGAAAGTGTTTCCTTGTATTTTCTTTTTGCCTCATATAACCCAGACTAAGTGCTGGAGAAGCAAGCTACCCAGAAACACCAATAGGTACAGATTTAAAAAAAAGGTGGGGGGCAAAGAAAACACACTTTCTCTAATCAAAGAAACAGGAAAGCAACAGCAGAGCAAGGCAGACAACTTTAGACAATAACTGCTCTGTTCCAGCCAAAACCCACAGAGAAAACTGTGGTCACACCACACTCATTAGTAGAAGTTGAATGGAGAATCTAGATTACCACCATTGTCAGGTTGCAGTGAGGCATACCAAGCCTCCTACCAGGCTGATGTCAGAGAGTGGGCAGCTAAGATATTTACCTTCACAGGGCAGTACTGAAGATACTCCCCATGATGTTTGTGAAGACCATGTAGGAAGCCTTCCTGGATTTTTACCTCTCATTCAGCAATAATGTTGTACCCCTCTCCTTCCTTATGAATTGGTATCAGGAGACCTAGTGGAGAGCTAGAACTTTCACTACCACCCAACAATAACGAGGCCACCCTCTAGTCATGCCAGTGTGGGCTACCTAATGAACAGTCATGAACATATACGGTAGTGCAACAGAGACAGTGGAGAGTCACACTCCCATCTGAACCCAAGAAGTAAGGAGTAACCCTCCCCACTGCATTTCAATGGTGGTTTTAAAGACAACTTGGACTTCCCTCTCCGTCTGGCAGTAAGGAAGCAGTGTTTCTCCCATCTGTTTTCCATGGGATCCACATTAGAGGAGGCCTGTTAAACAAAAGATCTAAATAATATCTAGGAAGATCTCTAAATTAATAAGAAAAGACAATCAACATATTCTGACAGTAAAAAGACACAGATATTAGAATTATCTGACACTGAGTTTTAAAGTAGCCATTATAAAAATGTTTCAGTGAGCAATTATGGGCATGCTTGAAATAAATGAGAAAATAGAAAGTCTCACTAAAGAAATAGAAGATAGTAGGAAGAACCAAATGGAATTTTAACCAAATTTTAGCTATCAAAATATAAAAGTCAAAGTTAAAAAGAAATGCAATAGATAGGTTCAACATCAAGATAGAACAGAGGAATAAATTATTTAAAGTGCCAATAGAATAAAAGAAATTATGCAACCTGAACAACAGAAAGAAAATAGACTGAAAACAAAACAAAATGAATAAGGGTCTCAGGCATGTGTGAAACTATGTAAGAAGATTTAACATTCGTGTCATCAAAGTCCCAGAAGGAGAGGAAAAAGAGGTGAGCTGAAATGTATTTGAAAAAAATGATGGCTGAAAATTCTCCAACTTTGGCAAAAATTACAACTTGTGGATTCATGAAAATAGAATTCAATGTCTGGACAATCTCCACATACTTACAAACCTTAGAAACTAAGTAGCACAATTTCTGGGTAATTCATGGATCAGTGAAGAAATCTGAAGGGAAATAAAATATATATTGAACTGAATGAAAATGAAAAACAATATAATGGGATTTGTGAAGCATAGTTAAAGCAGTACTGAGAGGGAAATGTAAAGCATTAAATGCACACATTAGAAGAGTGGAAAAGTTTCAAAAATCTCTGACCTCAAAAGCTAAGAAAAAGAACAAAATAAACCCAAAGCATGAAGAAGAAGAAGAAAAAGAAGAAGAAGAAGAAGAAGAAGAAGAAGAAGAAGAAGAAGAAGAAAACACACTAAAGAGCAGAAATCAATGACATTAAAAAAAATAAAAACAATAGAAAAAATAAAGGAAACGAAAACCTTGTTCTATGAAAAGATTAATAAAATTGACAAACCTGTAGTAAGACAAAAAAAGAAGAGTAGGCAAAAATGAACAATATTAGAAATAAAGCAGGGGATATAACCGCATACCCTGCAGATATCAAAAAGAAAAGAAATACTATGACCAACTTTACACATAAAAATTTGACAGATGAAATAGAACAATTCTTTGAAAAATACAAACTATGAAAACTCATCCAACAAAATAAATAATTTGAATAACTTTATTAAAAGAATTGAATTTATAGCTAAATAACTCCTATAAAAGAAATCTAGTGACCAGGTAGTTTGAATTCTAGCAAATGTTTAAGGAAGAATGATACCAATTTGACAGAGAAAAGAGGAAAGAACACTTCCAATTCATTTTATGAATCAGTATTACCCTGATACCAAGCATACACAACCAGGCAAAAATATTACAAAAAGAACTACTGACCAATTTGAATATGAATAAATATGAATATATCCATGAATATATACACAAAACCCTTAAATTTTAATACATAGAACTAATTAATACATAAAAAGAACATATAAAAATATATATGCACCATAACTAAGTGAATTTATTCCAGAAACACATAGCTCCTTCAATATTGAAAAGCTAATCAATGTAAAACCAATGTAAAGCCAATGAAAAACCAACCCATCATGTTAACAGTCTAAATAAGAAAAAGCACATGGTCATATCAACTGGTGCTGAAAAGCATTTGATAAACTGCAACACCCAATCATGATAAAAGTCTGAAAAAAAATGGGAATAGAGAGAAACTTACATAACTTGATAAGGAAATCTACAAAATCCCTACAGCTAACATGATACTCTATGGTGAAAGACTGAATGCTTCCCTCTAAGCAAGGCAAGGAGTCCACTCTCAATACTCTTATTTAACATAGGGCTAGAAGCTCTAGCATAAGCAATAAGAAAAGAAAAGGAAATTAAAAAGAATATAAATTCAGAATGAAAAATATAAAGCTCTGTTTGAAGATGACATGATCATCTCCATAAAAAATCTTAGAGAATCTATCAAAAACTCATAGAACTCATAAGAAAGTTTAGCAAGTTCATGGGATATAAGATAAATATATAAAAATCAATGATATTGCTATATAGCAATATAATATATAATTGATATATATATTTCCAATCACTTCAAAAATTAAATACTTAGGTGTAAATATAGCAAAACATTTGTAGGTCCTGTATGCTAAAAACTACAAAACACTGATAAAAAAAATCAAAGAAGTTCTATAAAAAATGGATAGACATGTACAGTATTTATGGATTTATGGATTAAGAGACCTATATAGTAAAGGTGTTAATTTTCTCCAGTGTAATGTACAGGTTTAATGTAATTCCTATCAAAATCACAGCAAGATTTTTGTAGACAGAGACAAAAAATATTTTACAATTTATATTTAAAGACAAAGAACTGGAATAGCTAAACAAGTTCGAAAAACAATAATAAAGTGGGAGGAATAGTTCTATGCACTTTCAAGTTGCATTATATAACTACAATAACCAACGTTGTGTTGTATTGCAAAAGATCAGACACATAGATCAATGGAACAGAATAGAAAACCCAGACACAGATCCACACAGGTATGCCCTATAGACTTTTGCCAAAAACACAAAATAAATTTTACAGAAGAAAGATAACATTTTCAAAAAAATGGTGCTAGTACATCTTTAGACCAAAAAAAAAAATGAATCTCAGATAAATCTCATGTTTTCTACAAATTAACTCAAAATGAATCACAGACTTTACATTAAATGTAAAATTATAAAACTTTTAGCAAAAAAGAAATAGAATAAAATCTTTAAGATAGGTCTAGACAAAGAATTCTTAGATTTAATACCAAAAATATCCATAGAAAGAAAAATTGACAAAGTAGACTTCTTCAAAATTACAAATTTTAGCACTGTGAAAGAGCCTGTAAGTGGACAAACAGGCAAGCTACAGACTTGAAGAAAATATTTGTAAGTCACATATCTAATAAAGGAATAGTATCTAAAATGTGTAAGAACTCTCAGAACTCAACAGTAAATAAATAAAAGAATCAAATTAGCAAATGGAGAAGGGCATGAAAACACATACATGAAGAGGATATACAGATGGCAAATAAGCAATTAATCATTGTTCACCGTTAGGAAGATGGAAATTAAAATTCCAATGAGATATTAGCACACACATATCAGAATGGGTAAAAAAAAAAAAAAAATAGTGCCAGCACTAAATGCTAGAGAGTATGTGGGAAACCGCAGCATTTTTCCACTGTGGGTGGAAATGTAAAATGGTACAGTGGCTCTAAAAATTATTTGGCAGTTTCTTCAAAATCTAAATCTGCAATTACCACAGTACTCAGCAATAGCCCTCCTAGGCACTTATCCCAGAGAGATGAAAACTTATGTTCATGCAAAAACCTGTATGTGTATATTTATAGCATCAATAGCTCAAAACTGGAAACAACCAGACTTTCTTCAATGGGTGAGTGGTTAAATAAACAGTGGTACATCCATATCATGGTCACTACTCTTCAGCCAAAATGGATGGTCTACTGGTACACAAAACAATCTAGATGAAGCTCTAGAGAATTATGCTCAGTGAAAAAAGCCAATGCCTCAAAGCTTATATAGTATATAATTCTATTTGTATAACATTCTTGAAATGACAAAATTATAGACATTTAATACACAGTGTTTATCAGGTGTTAAGGAGTGATTGGCAGTGCCAAAAAAAAAAGATTGTGACTACAAAAGCACATATGAATGATCATCGTAGTGAGAGAAATGTTTTATATCTTGACTCTATTAATGTCAACATCCTGGTTGTGATATTGCTCTATTGTTTTGCAAGATGTCACCATTGAAGTAAACTGGGTAAAGGGCACCCAGGATATCTCTGTATCATTTTGTACAACACCATATGGTACATTTTCTATAATTTTCTCAGAATAAAATATTTCATTAAGAAAGTCCATAGTACTGTAGTTGGTACAATAGGTGCTCAACACACATTGAATTAATAAAAGCTGTGCCTTATAGATTTTGCTCAGGATTTAGTGGAAGAAAGATACTACCGTTCCTCTCATGTAGCCTTGCAAGGGTCTTCCAGATTCTTCCTAATCATTTGGCATTTCTTTGCCCTACATTAGCACATGCAAATGTTTCAATGTACAATCTGTCCTCTATCAGTTATGAGAATATCTTTAAAATGGATATAGGGCTGCCTGGGTGGCTCAGTCAGTTAAGTCCAACTCTTGATTTTGGGTCAGATTCATGTTATGATCTCAGGGTCCCTCAAGGAGTCTGCTTGTCCCTCTCCCCCGCACCTCCTCCACTTGCCCATGTGCACACTCAAAGGCTTGTTCTCAAATAACTTTTAAAAAGTCTTTTAAAATAATAAATAAATAAATAAATAAATAAATAATAAATAAATAAATGGAAATACTGGATAATCTCCCATGGTTACATCTTTAAGACTTCAAATGTGGGCATATGAAACAGGTTACTTATTAAAAGTGCTTAGCACCGAAAGAGCAAAACCATGCTAAGTTGTCCTCAGGACTAAACACAGTGTTTCCCATGTAGCAGGGATTAGATACATATTTTTTAAGTGAATTTACTAAAGAATAGCACATTGTAAGTTTTCCATAAATGATAAATAGTGGTAGTAGTAATGATTTCAGTAGTAACAGTAGTGGTATAATTGTAGAGTGCTACTATTACTAGAATTTTAAAAAAAAATAGATAACCTCAAATCTCAAAAATGTACTAGGTTACCATTACTCAAGCTGGTGACCATACCCATATTTCTGCCTTATTTTTCTGTTTCTGGTTTCTGAATTACCAACATTAGCATTGTCTCTTTCTCTACTCTGCTCAGAAATCAAGCCTAATATTTAGCTGTTTGCCTCCAAACCACACATGATCCAAAGTTTCTAGGAAAATGAAAAGTAACTTTCCACTGCAAAAATGTTTAGTTTCTGCCTTGACTATCCCCTAAAATAATAAATCTCTGTGTTCTTCCTGACAAAAATGCATTTGAAAATTAGTAGCTGCAAGTATCAGCTGAGGCACGGTTGAATGCTTTGACCCTAAGTTTTGCCAGTTTTTTTCTATTACATTTCCAAGTTCTTCATGGCATGTGTTGAATTATTGTATAGGTGTCACTAAATAGCAGCTTCAAGGGCGCCTGGGTGGCTCAGTTGGTTAAGCGACTGCCTTCGGCTCAGGTCATGATCCTGGAGTCCCGGGATCGAGTCCCGCATTGGGCTCCCTGCTCAGCAGGGAGTCTGCTTCTCCCTCTGACCCTCCTCCTTCTCATGCTCTCTGTCTCTCATTCTCTCTGTCTCAAATAAATAAATAAAATCTTTAAAAAAAAAATAAATAAAATAAATAAATAAATAAATAGCAGCTTCAAGCTACTGAGAGGTGAATAGTTCCCATTTATTATCACGGTTCCAAACATTTTCTCCTGCATTCCCACATGAGCCTGGAGGAACTGCGTCTTGGTTCACAGATCACAAGACCCGTTCTTGATGATCTAATAGAGATTCTGTTTAAGTGAAGTATTATCTTCTCTGTCAACTATTGAGGAAAAGCAGGCAACCTTAAAACAATTGCTATAATATTCTTAAGGGGCAGATGATGCATTTTTTGGGGGGATTTGATTAGGTTTTGTTAGATGGTAAAGAGTGTTTTTGCTGGGGTACCTGGGTGGCTCAGTCAGTTGGGCGTCTGCCTTCAGCTGGGATCATGGTCCCAGGGATTCTAGGATCAAGCCCTGAATAGCACTTCCGGCTCAGCAAGGAGTCTGCTTTTCCCTCTGCCCTTGCCCCGCACATGCTCTCTCTCTCAAATAAATAAATAAAATCTTTAACAACAATAAAAAAAAGTGCTTTTGCTTCTGCATAGTTTTCTTTTATAGATTTTGTGGAATTGAAGAAAATAATAACACACACTGATTAATGCTTGCAAATATTTGTGCTTCCATGGTTTACATTTTTGCATTCTAATGTGGAATATTATATAGTCCTAATGTCCCTCTTATTTGTCTTATGATTTAATATTTCCATCTGAAGAAATGCCCGTTTAACTTAACCAAAAATTACTACAAAAATTAGGAGTTTGGACAGAGGCTTATTTTGCAAAGAACCAGACATCTTTCCAGTGATGGGGTTCTTCTCACATCAAACCTCAAATTAATGAGACCTGAAGTTCTCTTTATTTAAGTACAGAATTCTAATCCAGATATTGCTGTACTTCTATACTATAAATTCTGCCTCTTGAGAAGAATGGTTCTTTGGATTCTGCCATCTGGCTATTGACTATTTCAACATTATCCCTTTTGGTTTTCCTGATTCATCTGTTAACTCAAGTTTACCCCACTCAACATAAAGTTGCCCAAATTCTCCTTCTTACTTAGCACGATAAATTTCCTTCTTCTATCAAATTTGTGTCTTTTTAAAAGATTTTATTTATTTATTTGAGAGAGAGAGAATGAGAGAGAGGGAGAACATGAGTGGGGGTAGTGTCAGAGGGAGAAGGAGAAAGAGACTCATCACCACCGAGCAGCGGAGCCTGATGCGGGGCTCAATCTCAGGACCCTGGGATCATGACTTGAGCTGAAGGTAGATCCTTAACCCACTGAGCCACCAAGGTGCCCCTAAGTTTGTGTCTTTTTTATACATGTCAAAATTTTAATCCTGATCCTAAAAACTACCAGCATGTATTTATTTATTCATTCAGTTGGTATTTATAACATATATGTAATTCTAGTTTCATGAATTATAGCAACCATGTAGGAAATACATTCCCTGCTATTGAGAAGGGTTTAATAAATCCTAGTATGTTCACTTAAAGGGATTCTAGGCAGCCATTCAAAACAATACTTTAAAACAGTAGTCCCTAAACTATGGCCCACTGGTCAGATATGGCCTGTAACCTGTTCTTGTAAGTATACTTCTACTGGAACATAGTTATTTCCATCTGTTTATGCATTATCTAAGGCTACTTTTATGCCACAATGGCAGAGTTGTATAGTTTCTACAGAGACCATATGGCCCAGAAAGCCTAAAATATTTGCTTTCTCACACTTTACAGAAAAATTTTTCTGACTCCTGTGTTAGAAGAATCCCCAAAGCCATTTACTTAATAATTTTTATACACATAAAATAGAATAGAAAAATATCCATGACATAATATTAAGATAACATGTAGGTTACAGAATGACCCACTTTTTTTTGTCAATGGTATTTATAAATACAAAAAATCTGGTAAGATATACAACAAAATGCTAACAGTTTAAATATTTGGTGGAAGTATAAGAAATATTTTCTCATATGTTGTATCAGAGGGTTTTGTTCATGCTTTTCTTTTTTATTTTTTTTAAAGATTTTAGTTATTTATTTGTCAGAGAGAGACAAAGAGCACAAGCAGGGGGAGCGGCAGGCAGAGGGAGAGGGAGCAGCAGATTCCCTGCTGAGCAGGGAGCCTGATGCGGGGCTCGATCCCAGGAGCCTGGGATCATGACCTGAGCCGAAGGCAGATGCTTAACCATCTGAGCCACCCAGGCGCCCCTGTTCATGCTTTTCTTATATGTTAAATCTCTTAGGAAAGTGTTTGCTGTGGGTAACAAAAACCCTGATGATCAATGGTTAAAAACATGAAAAATTTGATTGTTCATTTAATAAAGAGTTTATTCATAATTCAAAAGTCTTGTCACAGCTGAAATATGCTCCATATTTTTATAATAATCTAATTTCAGGGCAGGATGAATATTCAGGTAAGATGAAACAAAACAAAACAAAACTTAAAGAATGGTTGAAGAGCACATACATGCAGGATCCCCGAACAGTTACAGGTGTGTGTGAACATGGATTCTAGAGCCAAAACGACTCATCAGACTCATCTTACTTCTTCTATTTGCTGTGCATCTTTAGGAAATTTGTTTACCTATCTTTGCTTCACACCCGTAACACATCTGTACAATGAGATAAGTAAAAGAATACCTTGCAAAATTGTTTTGTGTATTGAACATGTTAATACCACTAGCGGGCTTAAAATGGTGCCCAATGTATAATAACTACTCAATAAATGTTAGGCATTAAAAGTATTAACATTACATGATGTGAAAAAATAAATGAGCCAGTTAGCTTAAAGTCTGGCCATGAGGAATATGAAACTATGAACTAAAGTCATGCCCACATAGAAGTCTCATTCTTTGGCCTTGCTGATGGCTTGGATGATAGGGGTGAGTTCCTTCTTACCACTCCTCAGAGGGAACAGAGATTTTCAAGTTTCTGACTTCATGGTATATACTGTTTCCTTTGCCTGTGTTGCTTTTTGCTTTAACAGTTCCCCACCTAATTCCTACCAATTTTTCACTCTTCAGAGCATTCTGATCTAGTCTCTCCTTCACCTCCTCCTACCTCCCTGCCCCCATTATTAGTCTGGTAGGGCTGGCATAACAAAGAACCATCTACAGACTGTGTGGTTTAAATAACAGAAATCTATTTAATCACAGGTCTGGAAGTCGGGACTCTAAGATCAAGGTGTTGGCAGTTTTGGTTTCTTCGGGGTCCTCGCTCCTTGGCTTGTAGAGCCCTCGGTCTCTTTCCTACCTCTTTACATGGTCTTTTCTTTCTACATGTCTGTGTCCTAATCTCTTCTTCTTATAAGGACACTAGTCATATTAGACTAGGACTCACTGTAATGCCCTCATTTTAACCAATCACCTCTTTATTTATTGTTTAAAGATTTTATTTATTCGTCAGAGAGAGAGAGAGAAGGCATAAGTGGGGGCATGGCAGGCAGAGGGAGAAGCAGGCTCCCCGCTGAACAGGGAGCCTGACGTGGGACTAGATCCCAGGACCCTGGGATCATAACCTGAGTCGAAGGCCTTAAGTGACCCAGGTGTCACAACCAATCACCTCTTTAAAGACCCTTTCTCCAAATACAGTCACATTCTAAGGGTTAGGACTTTAACATATGAATTTGGGGAGGAGACACAATTCAACTCATCACTTCTTGTGGTTATCTGTCATAGTATCCTATCCTTTTCTGCATAATGCTTATCATAATATAGAAATATATTCGTACTTTTTTCATTTATTTGTTAAAAGTCAGCTTCCATATGAGTGGTTGTTTTGTCTATTGCCACAGCCCCAATACAATGCCTGGCACCACGTGGGAGATCAAGAAATAGATGTTAAATAAATGAATGAAGAATAAATGAATGTACTCTATGAATTTTTTTTTCTTTTTTTGGAACAACATAGTCTATCTGCTGGTGAAGGTACAGAAACTTCTTTACCATAGGGTATATAATATATTTTAAAAGTAGTTAAGTTAGAGATAGCCGATTATTTATTGTCAGTTCTTTTGAGTATTGGATTAGTTTGGCCATAGGGAAATATTACTTTTATAAATTAAAAATGTTCAAATACAGGCACTTTCATATTGCTAACTTATTTAGACAAAGGTTTTTCTCCTAGGTCATTTTGAAATAAAAAATATTCTTCTGTTTGGATCAAAAATTGCTATTGCTCACCTTTCACCCATAGGAACCTTGGGTTGATCACTGCCTTGTTCTTTGCCTAAAGAATTTCTTATGCTAAACTTCACCTTTCGTGGACAATTAGTCCCCTGGGCTAAGGTCTCTTGCATAGGCCCTGTCTGAGGATTTATCTACCGACAGCTCCCTGCAGTAACTCAAACTCAATTATTCATCCTTTCTTCCCAGAGGCTGTGTTCTAGGATATATGAGGACTCAAGAGCACCCTTCTCCACCACCATTAAATCAGTCTCCATGACTGGACGCATGCATTCCACTTTTTTACTTCGGGGTAAATTCTTTCCACCACACACCCTGAATTACCTCTCACTTCCCAACATATTGGGTTACTTTTCATTTTTTAAAACTGTCTTCTTCCCTTCTTTCTTCCTTTCCTACATTTCTCTTTACCTCTCTCCTTTCCTTCTTTCCTTCCTTTCTTGCTTACCTTCTTGTTTCCTTCCTTCTTCACAATACCATCATTGCCATGTGTTCTATGAATAGAATGATAAATACTCCAAAGTACTGGGCTTAAAGGGGTTACACTGTAGTGAGTGACACTAACATGTCAGTAGTCACACTATATAGTGTAAACACTGAAATAGAGCTCTGGACAGACATAGGAGCATGTCAAAGGGGCATCAAGCCAACCTTGTGGGTAGGGCTACGGTGTCAGGAAGTTTCCCTAAGGCCATGGCCACTAAACTGAATGCCTAATTTTCTTCTTATTTATAAACCATATCACTTCCTGTCATAAGACATGCCTCACGTTTTTCTTTATATATGGAATGCTCTTTTCACCCCTCTTTATCTAGTTAATGCTGGTCCATCAGATCTCAACTCAAGCATTATTACTTTTTCAGGGAGGATTTCCCTGTTCAGATCAAATCTACATAGTAGAAGGATGTATAGTTCTGTGCGTGCTTTGTATGCTTTGTAGCTATTAGCAGTTTAATTTTACATTTGTTTGTCTGATTAATTGATTAATATCCATCTTTCCAAGCAAACTGTGAGGTGTCATGAAGTTAGAGATCTGGCTACTTGATTGTCTGAAATAATGTTTTGCATATCATAGAAACTAAATATTTGTTGACTTAGTAAATAAATTTAGATACAGAAGAAGGAAGAGTTGAGAGTAGTGGTGGTAGGCAATGAGCTGAGTAGGGTTGTGGGTTGAGTAGGGCCTTCCAACAAGAGAAAACTGCTTCAGAGAGGGCCTGATGGGGAGAGGCACTCTTTGTCAGCAGTTAGCTGAAGCAAAGAGGTTGTGAAGGTAAGTGGGGCCCAATAGAAAGCTTTATAAGTTTTTCAGACTTTTCCCTATGGATTTATGAGGACTTGTTTCAAGTTTTTACACAGGGGAGATGGATGATGAGATTTGTATTGTTGTAAACATCACTCCAGTTGCAGTGTGAAAAATGCTTGGGAGGCAGCATACCTGAGCTAGTGAAGATCATTTGATGATTGCTGCAAAAATTTAAGTGAAAGAAATGTGTTTTCAGCTAGAAAGAGATATGTGACTTCAGCAAAAGAAGTAATAAGTGGTTGGTTGAACAGGATGGGGGTTAAGATGGGAGAAGAGGAAAAGAATCATCCTAGGGTGTTAATTTGAGCTCCAGAGTGATAATGATGCAATTTAGTAGGTTAGAGATGAGCAGGATTGGAAAGCAGGTGAGTTCAGTCTTGACTATGCAAAGTTGACTCTGGGTCACCCAAGTGAAGCTGCCCAGGAGGCAATTGGGGGTATACAACTGGAGTTAAGGAAAGAGAGAGAAACTTTATGTCATAGGTGGTATTCTCTTTGAGGAATAATCTAAGACAAAGATTTGGATGCAAATCATTTCTTAATGAAGTGGGAGAAGTAAGAAAGGGAAGGGGAAGAAATGCAAGAGGGTTATTTCAGATGAAGTCCCAGACTCTACCTTGGTCTTCTTTAGGGATCTTTACAGAATAATTTATGCCTTAAATTCATCCCAGTGGAGGCAAAAGAGCTGGTTTCATACTCAGGAGGGCAGAGAGAAGGGAATGTAAAATTCTTAAGTACTTCTGCTTCTCTGTATGGGTAAGGCAATTCAAGGGACCAAAGTCAATCTTTTAAAGGTCATAGTATGAGCTATTATTAGCAAAGCACACAGATGCCTGAGATTGGGTACACAGAAGGATCTGAAGGGATCTGGGTGGGGCACTAGTAGTATTCATTACTGTGTTGTTATATACTTAGGGGTCAGGACTTCTCAGAGACTTCTCAGAGAGTGTATCTAGAGTGAGAAGAGAACAAGGCTTAGAGAGAGGAGATGTAGTGGAGTCAATGAAGACTGAGAAGGATTGCCAGTAAGAAAGGAGAAAAAGCAGGAGATTGTGGTTCAACAAAGTCAAAAGAAGCATACATTCTTAGGTCTTAGGAACCTGATGATCACGAGTAAGAGTTCACTTGCTATTTTCTCCCAAGAATTCTAAGAAATTAGGAGCACTGCTAAATTAGGTGCCTTCTTCTGCTAGCTCAGGATTCCCAATATGGTTTTAAAAATGGGGTCTCCTGAGGACACTCAGTATGAGTAAAGAGAGTGCAGTGGTACTGAGCTGAGACAATAGAGGCCTTGGTTCCAGTTTTAGCTTTACTACTAGGTACCTTTTAAATTAAGTAATTGACCAGTACTCTGTGGACCTCTCTCTCAGCAGCGGTAGAGAAAGATACCAGAGGGGCACCTGAGTGGCTCAGTTGGTTGAGCGTCTGACTCTTGGTTTTGGCTCAGGTCATGATCTCTGCATCTGGAGATTGAGCCCCGTGTCAGGCTTCTGGCTTAGCAGGGAGTCTGCTTGAGATTCTCTCTCCCCCTCTCTCCACTTGTGTGCACTTTCTCTCTCTGAAATAAATCAAGAGAAAAAGAAAAGAAAGAAAGAAAGAAAGAAAGAAAGAAAGAAAGAAAGAAAGAAA
>NC_058404.1:188726176-188740829 GCF_002201575.2 Neomonachus schauinslandi
CCAAAATCTATAAAGAACTTATCAAACTCAACACCCAAAGAACAAATAATCCAATCAAGAAATGGGCAGAAGACATGAACAGACATTTCTGCAAAGAAGATATCCAAATGGCCAACAGACACATGAAAAAGTGCTCAACATCACTCAGCATCAGGGAAATACAAATCAAAACCCCAATGAGATACCACCTCACACCAGTCAGAATGGCTAAAATTAACAAGTCAGGAAACGACAGATGTTGGCGAGGATGCGGAGAAAGGGAAACCCTCCTAGACTGTTGGGGGGAATCAAGCTGGTGTAGCTGATTGGAAAACAGTATGGAAGTTCCTCAAAAAGTTGAAAATAGAGCTACCATATGACCCAGCAATTGCACTATTGGGTATTTACCCCCAAGATACAAATGTAGTGATCTGAAGGGGCACTTGCACCCCAATGTTTATAGCAGCAATGTCCACAATAGCCAAACTATGGAAAGAGCCCAGGTGTCCATCCAGAGATGAATGGATAAAGAAGATATGGTTTATATATAATGGAGTATTATGCAGCCATCAAAAAATGAAATCTTGCTATTTGCAATGATGTGGATGGAACTAGAGTGTATTATGCTAAGCAAAATAAGTTAATCAGAGAAAGACATGTATCATATGATCTCACTGATATGAGGAATTTGAGAAACAAGATAGAGGATCATAGGGGAAGGGAGGGAAAAATGAAACAAGATGAAACCAGAGAGAAAGAGAAACCATAAAAGACTCTTAATCTCAGGAAACAAACTGAGGGTTGCTGGAGTGGAGGAGGGTAGGAGGGACGGGGTGGCTTGTTGATGGTCATTGGGTAGGGTATGTACTATGGTGAGCGCTGTGAATTGTGTAAGACTGATGAATCACAGACCTGTACCCCTGAAACAAATAATACATTATAGGTTAATAAAAAAATTATTAAAAAAAGAAATATACTAGCTTTAGAATTGCAAAAAAAAAAAGATATAGAATCTTTTCATCCACCAAGAAAGATCCATTCTGCTCCTTAGCAGTCAGCAGATCACCTGAAGCACTATTCTGATCTTTTTTTATCATAGATTATGTTGCCTTTGTTAGAATTTATATAAATGATACAAATCGTATATATTTTTCTGTGCCTGGTTTCTTTTGCTAATCATAATAAAGATTCATCCCTATTGTAGCATATGTCAGTAGCTTGCTCTTCTTTATTATTGCTTGGTATTATTCTACCATATGTGTATACTACAACTTATCTATTCTCCTTGGGATGAAACATTAGAAGTCCTCTATCTGCAGAGCCAAAGAGAAGACTCTCACAGTCCAGTTTCTGCCACCCCCTGTCTTGGTTTTTCTTGCAGGATTCAAGAATATATGAAGGAGAGGCAAAGAAAACAGATTTTTTGCATACTCCATATTTCATTCTTATTTGGCAGCACCTGTTATTTGGCTTGCCCTCTATTCTAGTCCAAACCCAGTATCAGTTCAGCAAAAAATTGTTACCACACACACACAAAATGGATGTTTCCAGAAAAAGGAATTTACTGTTCAGAAAAATCACAGGAACTCAGCTCAGTACATGATTAAATCTTTGGACATTCTCTTCTAGGCATGCCCTGTCAGCACTGTTATTTTCCAACTTCTATCACACTCTCATGGGAGAATAAACTATGTTCCTTGTAAGGAGTTTAGTACTGTGTTAAATAAAAGTAAACAGGTTAAAAGTATTTACTTTTTTTTTTTTAAAGAGAGAGAGCATGCACGACCGATCATGAGCTAGTAGGGGGGAGGGGCAGAGGGAAAGGGAGAGAGAGAATCCCAAGTAGGCTCCACACTCAGCACAGAACCCAACTTGGGGCTCGATCCTGCAACCCTGAGATCATGACCTGAGCCAAAATCAATCTGATGCTTAACTGACTGAGCCACCCTGGCACCCCAAGTATTCACTTTTCCAATGCACAGATTGTCTGGAATTTTAGTGTGGTAATATGAGTTATGAATCTCCATGGAGGGGTGTAGCAGAGTCCTAAGCACTTTCCCAGTTCATTTGAATACAGAAACTACTTTTCTCCTAATTGGGGGAAGGGCAGATATTTTCATAGGCAAGTGTTCTTACAGAATCTTCTTGTGCAAAGTCTTCCTTAATCCAGGCATGTGATGGCGTTTAATTATTCCCATCCCTTCAGGAGTAAAAGGAGTTTTTGACTGTGCCCTGGTAAATCCTTTCTTGGCTCCCATTTGTTTTCACTCTTCAGAAGACAACATACTTCATTAACTCAACCAAGTGTCGGCATTCTAAACTCTGCTTATAGAAAATCATTTGATCATCTATGTCATAGCCACAGATAACTGTCCCTTTCTTTACCTGGGTCTTTCTGTATTGAGCTTTTACTATTCTCTATGCTCTACCTGGATTCTCATATATGCCTACATAGCTTCTTTTTTTCTCTCTCAGAGCTTTATTGACTGAGTATCCCCCCCCTCCACCTCATTACTTGGTAATCCAGGTATCCACTGAAGTCATTTTACCTTTAGAGATTTAAAAAAAAAAATTAGGTTGTGACATCATCTCAGGAAATGTTGAAAATCTCATTCTCTTCCCTAATATTTCTTTGAATATCTCATGACTCTGAATTTCCTGTTTCTGCTAAGCTCCAGATCTCATTTCTGCCTTGTTTTCCAAAATTCTTCTCTCTGTCCTGAAAGACAGATATATGTGATTGATGTTTTTCCTCCAATCCATTGTTCAACTGTTGAAGTTTGAGTTCTACCATTTTCCAATTTAATGATTTTCTAGACTTTATGCTTTTAAGTTCACCATGTGTCTTCTGTATTTTCTGAAACTTGGTAATATTTTTAAGACCTATAAAATGCAACAAAATGAAACAATTTATATTAATGGCAAGTTGTCTCCTATAGTTCAAACATACGGGGCTAGAGTCCATGGTTTTTCATACATTATTAGTATGGTTCTATGATAATTGTTTCTCCTAAAATTATAATATCCAAAACTTCTTCCAATTTGATTTATGAAATATAGAGTAACTCTACTTAATCTATGTTTTGTTATCAATAAATATATAATTTATTTAAAAATATCAAGGATTATTAAAATTAGAATGATCGACATCATTAAAATAATTATTTTTATCATTTATATTAACAAGAAGAAAAGTAACAAACCAATTTGTAATTTTTTTTTTCTCTGCACCTATTTGCTTCATACATTTTCTTTGTGGTCTCACATTGAAGCATGAAACAGTCATTTGATAGTGCATCATGGTTAAATTATGATTCAGGAAAGCTCTTACTCATGCAGTGGATTTTTATGAGTATCTTAATTGTGGAGCTAATGCAAGCTCTAGATTTATGCTGATTAAATCCAGATGGCTTGCTCTCTTGATCCTTAAAAGTTTAAATTGTCAGTTACTGATTCTCTTTTTCCTACTGTGTATTCTTAGTAACAATATCTCTTCCTTATTTTGAAAAGATATTCCACTCTTTGTATTACATTTGGTCTAAATTTCCTTCATGGTAATGTTTCAGTTAATGCTTTTTTAAAACTCATAGAAAAAGGACAGAAAGTGTATTTTAAATATTCAATTCTCCCTGAAATACCAAAACCTCTCATATTTACAAAAAGTAAGAAAGTCTTCCCTTTCTGGTACAAAATCATCATTACATTTGAAGAATAAGAAAATCAACTTACTGGATAATCCAAATGTATCTGTGTTTATGTTGACAACATCTAAAATTTGTTTGAAAATAAAGTCTCACTGCTTTCACCAAGTTTGATTTTGAAAAATGTGTATGTTAAAATGGATCCCTGGCCCCCAGTCATGCCACAAAATGAATAAAAAGGAAAAAAAAGTTAGAAAATCAGCAGTCTGAAGTGGATTCTCTAAGTAGATAAGTGGTTGCTGAGTAATGCCGTTATGATATGGCTAACTCTGAGAATAGCGTGATGATTGGAACAGATTCACCACAGCTGCCTCAAACACTAGTCACTGGTGTCTTAATGCCCACTCATACGTGAAAGAAATAAAATGTGGGGTTATCTTAGCAGTATAAACTAGATACAAAATGGGAAAAAATCAAATAAATAGAGGTGAATAAGAAATTAGGTAAAAACAAAATGTCATTGCCTTTCTTCAGCTCAAGCAAATGGGGAACCATGATTTTGATGATGTGCCATATGAAGAGCTAAGGCACACATAGTTTGATTTTCTTTTATCTGGCTCTGCTTTCTTCAGGCAATCTCATCTCCCAAAAATGCCTTCTTTGAATCAGACTGGCCCAGTTACCTGCTTATTCTGACTTCTGCCTTGGAGCCATTGGAAGAACTTTGGATTTTCTTTCAGGAGAAATGGGAAGTGACTACAGAGATTTCAGCTGGTGAGCAACATAAAAATAGAAATCATTGTTCTGTCCTTCCTACTTTGAAAAAAAAAGTAAATTCAGAAACTATGCTACAATGAGAAAGTTCAAATGCTGATTGCAAATATCTTACAACAATAATACATTCTAATTATGATTTACTTAGAAAATAAAGAAAAATATGGGAAAAAAGCAAAATTGAAAGCACATGTAAATGCATCAGCTAGGGAAAATGTATCAACATTATGATGAATTTTCTTCTATTTTTTTTTCTGTGTAATCAGATATAAGATCATACCATATATTGTTTTATATGCTGTATTTTTCACTTAATATCATACTTTGTTATACTTAGGTCTTATGACTAATGCTTGAAAATAGTTTTTGAGGCCTACAAATGCTATTTCCTAAAATGGATGCATTAATTCCATGAATTTGTAATATATAGAGTGTTTTCTCTTTCATATTTTTAATAACTGTTTAATAGATACTCTTAAATACTTTTTAAAATCATATATATGAATAGTTTCTTAGTAATTATATCATCATGGTTAAGTGTATGGATTTGTAGTCAACTCTCTGGTTCACATTCCAGCTTCATGACATATGAGTCATATGACCTTAGTCAAGTTGCTAAGCCATCTATATTGGGAATTTATTATTTATAAAATGGGCATAATAATAATACCTACTTCATAAGACCATTAATGGGTTTAAATGAGATAGTACATATAAAGAGTTTGGCACACTGCTTGACACAGTGTTGTTGAAATCATCATTGTCATTACTATCAGTCTTTAGATGTCATCATTTACAATATAACTCTCTTGAGAATCACAAAGCAAGTCAATAAAATGAAGGCTCTGAAAGGTGTCAAAACCAAGTAATTTATCATCTACTCAACACATTTCACCGAAGAGTCCTCTTACATATAACTCTCGATTAGTATTTAGCAGAACAGACATTGAGAAATTTTACACTAAATAAAAAATTTCAAAGCATTTTTTTCCTGGACCTTTGTGTCTGCCATCCAACCAGATGCCAATTTTAATTTTTGCCACTCCATTGGTACTGACATATAAGTTCCAAGACAGTACTCTCTTAGCTGGTACACTTCAGTCCACTTCTAACCACCAAAATGTATCTTAATAACTATTGACAGATTAATACTCCAAATGTCCAGTTCTAATCACATCAAAGACCTTGGGTAGTCTCCTTCAAAGAAGCTTTCACTCAACGCTTTTAATTCTTTACATGCATCCAAGATTTTCCATGATCCAGTGAAGGAATTCTCCAACCCTATTGCCATGGGTGAGGATGTTTTGTATGACCCTAGAAACTTTGGCTAAAGATCCTATAATTCCTTGCCTGTCTTTTTTGCCCAAGTTTTTCCTTATATCCAAATATCCTTTACTTTATCTTCACAAGTTTACATCCTATCTTTCCATTTAGAACTTGCCATGTTCTTCATAAAAACACCCCTGTTTTCGACAGAAGGAAGAAATTTTCTGTTTTAGCTTCTATAGCTGTTCTTCTCTAACATAAGCCATTATGTTCTGATTTATATTTTTATATTGGGTTTGTTTAGGGTAGCTTTATGTTAGTTTTTACTAACATTAGAGTTTTCTATGTGCAGGTTTCATCTCCATTATCAAACAATAAGTTTCTAAGCAAAGTTTCTGATCCATATGATCTTTGTAGCTGTCACAGCACCAGGATAATGTTTTCCAGATGGCAACTGCTCATGTATTTCCTAAATATGTAATGTTCTAGCCCTTTACAAAGGTCACCATTACTTCTTCTGAAGATTCTACAGGTCATTCTCCTATCTAATTTATATAATTAACAAAGGTGGCAAAGGATCCTTATCTGGAATTCATAAACTGCCTCAAAGAGCAATACTCCATTTTCTTGCCTTAAATGGCAAATATGTTTTAAAAACAACAAAATTAAACTGATTGAGGAGCTAAAGAGTTATTTTAAGTGCTGGATTTTTATGAAAGGAACACCAACTCTGCAAGAGTGGAGGTCAGCATCCCCTTTATCTGCCAAGAAAACCAGAAATGTAGCTTAGACTTTATTGGACTTAAACAGCACGAGTGTGTCGTTTCTAATGCAATTAAGAGGCTACACCAAGAATACTGGATATCATAATTGTCAATTAACATGAGGTTCCAATTATTATTCATAATCTCTGTTTACATAAATTGTATCCTGAAGGCTTGGCTTTTCCATGAATTACTGAAGGTGATTCTATTTTTATAGATTTCTGATTTCCTGGGTTTAAATATGTTCTACTTTGTTGTGTTAAAATAAGTGTATAAAGAAAATACTTTGAGGGAATAATTGTCACCAGACAAGAAAGTCAGAGTGAAGAATCTTGCCATTTCACACTCGAATGGAGGAATTTGGGAAAGAAATGCTATCTGTCACTCAAGCCCCTATACCTCACTACGAAGCCATAGGAGCCATATTGTGAACCATAGCCACCACCCCATCCCCCTCTTGTTTCTTCTGGCTGTTTTGCTCCTACCTCTTTAGAGGCTCACAGCTCAGGAAAGCCAAAATTCCCTCCCTCATTCCTGAAGCAGAGAAAGGGAAGAGTGCCTGGAATTCATCAAGTATGTCCCCAAATTAATATTATTATACTTCTTGTTTTCAATCAGTTTAAACCCTAATTCCAGTTTCCTTCCTAAATAAAACCTTTCCTTTGGAAAATGAAAGGCTCTTTGTTATTATCATCAGTGAAAATAATAATAGCAGTAATAAATTACCTCAAGTGAAAAATCTCCTTTCTTCTTTTTCTTCATACTTTGAATCTGATCTTTGTTCTTAGGATTTCTTATTTTGTATGCAATTGCAAAATTCAAAGGTCCATATTCTTCAAAGTTAGTATGAAACAGCCCAGTTACAGCATATGTACAGAAGGTGGTAGGTTTAGCTCTGGCTCTTTTTATCTGGAAGGCAGGATGTGTTCACCCATTTGCCAAATCCTCTCTATCCATTCAAAGTCCCCTTTCCTCCTTTGTTCGGCTCTTCCCCACTCTGCTTATCTTGAGTGACATCTAATGATGACTTTGTATTATTTCTTTCCTCAATATTCTAACATATAAGACAATGTTTTTCTGCTTTTGTCCATTACTAATGCTGCTTATATGAATTGTTTGCTAAGCTTGCTTCCATCAAGCTTGCATTCCTGTTGCCTTCATTGAGCAACTGTAGGAAAAAAAATATTGTGAGAATACCCCTAACTTCACTGTTTTAGGATGAGCCATTCACAAAGAGGGTCTTTCTTATTTAGGCTACATTCCTTTCCTTCTTCAGAGACCAGTTCATGCTGGAGGCTCAGTTTGCATGGAATGCCCTGAAGTATTTGAATTCACAAAAGAGGCCTGGAAATCTCTCAAGAACTCTTTCCTTTTAATTTCCTGGTGCTTCCTGTTTTCTCTCAGTTTTCAACCATGAATCCCTTAAGCAAGAAAAAGAAATTATGTTTGTTGAGGAGATGATTTTTTCTATCCAACTTTCCTCAAGCAGGATAAGAGAATTGTGATCTGTTTACTCCATGGGGAGCTTAAAAGTTCCTCTTACTGGCCAGATGACGTTTTATAAGATAACATAATAATTCTTCTTGCTCTCTCTCTCTGTTCTTTTCTCTAGAAAATGTAATCCTTTCAAGTTAACTTAATTAAACAAGGAAGCCATTAGACCAAAGTGGATCAGATGCCATGGTGGGCAAGTTAAGCAAACGAAAACCTAAGCCTTTAAATACCACAAGGTCACAAAATTGAAAGCTAAGGACAACCAATCACAAACACCCAACTAGGTTTTAAGCTATAGCCAGTCAATAATTTCCTTTGCTTCTGCCTTTACTCTGTAAGTCTTTCCCTAATTCTTGTAGGTAGAGTGTACCTAACCACCTACTGTTTGGTGCTGCCCTATTTGAATAGATTTTTTCTCAAATAAACTCTTGAATTTTTTTAATATGCCTCTGTTTATCTTTTAACACAACCTGTATTCTCTTCTCTCCCTGATATCTCATAGAGAGCTTTGAGCAACCTGGTATTTTTAATATCCCCTCACCTCACCCTACCTCTTTGATCCCACCCAATTTGTTAAGGTAACCAGACTAATTCCTCTTTAGATAGATGCATCATTTAGAAAACATTGACTCGGGCGCCTGGGTGGCTCAGTTGGTTAAGCGACTGCCTTTGGCTCAGGTCATGATCCTGGAGTCCCTGGATCGAGTCCCGCATCGGGCTACCTGCTCAGCAGGGAGTCTGCTTCTCCCTCTCCCGCTTCCCCCTCTTGTGCTCTTTCTCTCTCAAATAAATAAATAAAATCTTTAAAAAAAAAAAAGAAAACATTGACTCCCTCTCCTGAACTTAACACATGCAGTAAGCAATATTATTTTGTAGGTGAGGTTATTTATTTGTCTGCTGTTGTTGTGATAGGAATATTTGTACTAACAAGAAGCTTCTTGGTAATGACATATAAATTTCATTCTGAAGTATAATATCTATTTCTTAGATACATATGAAAAGGAAGCTAGGATATGGCAACATTAGGTTGACCAAAACCAGTTCCTTTCTCATTCTTTTACTCTTATTTCTCCATTTTTTCCCTTGGTGATGTGACTGATTTTCTTGCACAGTTCTCTGTCTCCCATCTCCTCCTTTTCTTATAATATGTTCATTAAATACATATTTATCAAGCACTTTCTATGTTATTTGGTCTTTCTCTCATTCCTTTGACAAATAATAATTAACATTTTGTAAAGGGCAAACACTGTCATAAGCTGAGTACAGTGATAGACAAAACAGACATAAACCCTGATGTCAGTGAACTGACAGTCTCCTGATGGAGACAGTTATTGAACAAATAGACAAAAGCACATGCAATCACATATAGGATAAGTGCTGGGGGATAACAGGAGTAGTTCCTATGAAATAAACAAATACAGAATGTGCAGTGGTAGATTGTTTGATCAGAGAAGATGTTTGTGGAAAGATAAAATTTGAATAGAGTACTGAAGGATGAGAAGGGGTCAATTAAGTAAAGCAAAAGAGAGAAATATGTTTCGGGCCAGTTAGACAGGCCTTTCACCAAGCACAGGGACTGTTGAAAGGAGACAGATATTCTCCTAGCTTCAAGTTATGCAAAACTCTCGCATCTATACAGAGCACCCAAAGGTCTATATTTCCAAACTTGACTCTTCCCTTGAGTTCTGCTGCACACCAGGGAACTCTAAATGAAGGTGTCAGGGTCTACTGAATCAAACCCATCATCTGTACACCAAAGCTGTTCTTTGAAAACTTGCAGGTGAACACAAGGTTGAATTGGTCTTATGTTTCTCCTTGAAACTCTCCACTAAAATATTTTCTAAGATATGGAAAAACGTGACCATTGACAACAGACCTTTGTATTAAAAACTAGAGAAGAGCATATCTTCAGTATAGATAAGCCTTCTATCAGAATGTTAGTAGACTGAGAGACATAATTCTACAAATGCCATATGTTCCAATCTAATGCAAAATAGGATGTTCTCTCAAATAAATTGGAAAAGTGCTTTGCCTTTTTTCTCCCCATTGGGTCTAATTGAGGAAGGCAGAGCATGTAACTTGCCAGAAAATTGGACACCAGTGGAAGGTGCAGGGAGTTCCTAATATCTCAGTCCTCAGAAGGTTGACAAAATGCATTTGATTTTACTTCAATCAGGGAACCCAACAGTGAGAAGAAAATACCCTCCCAAATGCAAGCAGCTCAAGGACAACCAAGTATTTTTTGGATATCAGTATTTTAATGAAAGCTTGTGCATATGAGCTTTGGGTTTCTATTTCTGCCCAAGCCACACTGGCCTTCCATTGTCTCTCAAACAGGCCAACCTTGCTGTACCTCAGTGCTTTTGCACAATCTGTGCACATCTGCCATGCCCACTGTTTGCAGTTCTGCCTCCCTTTCTTCATTCAAGCCTCTGTCCAATCACATTTCCCCTCCACCCTATCACCTGCAACTCTCTAGCCCCTTGCCCTGCTTTATTTTTCCTAGCACAAACATTATTTTACATATTCATACATTGTTTGTTTACTGTCACATGAGCAGTAACCATTTCTGGTCTGTGCTTCACATTCTGCCATCATCTAGAAGAGTGCCTGCAAATTCGTAAGTGCTCAGTATATACTTTTTTGATAAGTGAATGGATATCTGATAGGGGAAAAAAGTCTAGTCATTGATTGGGCAATGAAGAGTACTAGGGTCCCTACTATTTTCTTTGTGAATAGATAAAGACTGTAAATATACATCACAGGTGAACAAGCTATTCTATTTATTTTTAAGGAAATCTATGAAAAGATTGCATTGTCCTGAAATTCAGAAAAATACAATGCCCTAGAAATAATTATTTTCTTTAAAAAAACCCAACTTTTAGGAAGTGTTGCTTAAGTATCTTAAAATATTTGCACAAAGATGCGTTTTTAATAAATTGAGAGTAAGATATCATAGGGAGATATGATGAAATGACTTCAAAGGTGCAAAATAATCAGATTAATATGTGAAAATAATGTAAGGATATACAAAATGCAAGAGCAATATTGAAATATATTTGCAGGCAATAAAGAATAGAACTGGCATTGTTGGGGACTGAAGGAGAGCTGTAAAGACTCTTCAGAATGCAGAAGCAAAATAAAAATAAAGGAATTGATAACAGCAAAGAGATCTAGAGAACAGAGAAATAATTATCTGAGAAGAAACAAGCTAGAAATAATAAAAGTTGGCATTTATATACTGCCAGACAGTGTTGCAGGTGCTTTCCTTATTGTTAACCTGTTAGCACCTACAGTAACCCTATAAAGTACGCACCATTATAATTTCCATTTTATAATGAGAAATCCGAAGCATGGAGAAATTATGTGACTTGTCCAACCTGGAGTGAGAAAACCAGCCATCTGTGTCCAAGTATCCAAGATGTACTAATTCCACCAGTTGGAATTTTAATAAATATGGTTTACTTTTTCTCTATTATATGATCACTTTGTATGGCCACTTAAAAGTATATGCTCTCTATTGTTATTATTCTTTGTTTATTTAAGCTGGCAGGTGGGTGGAAAACACATATTTATACCTCAAAATACTGTTTCTGCCTAAGTCTCCTTGTAGTTTTTATATTGTTTTCTATGTCTTTGCCCATCCTTTAATTTTCAACTTTTCTGAATCATATTGTTTCCAGTTTTTTTCTTTTACATACATAGTTGGTACTTTTGTTTTTTTGATTCAATATTTGCTACAAAAAATATGTTTGATCTAGCCCTGCCATCTTGTTTTAAGACACATTTTCTTCATTTCTTTTGGGGCTTTCTGGTGGGAGAATTGAACAAATACGTCCTCAGTTATTTTACAAGAATCACTCAGCTATTCTCTTCACAGATATTTTATTTCTATTTTCCTGAGATTTGAATCATTTAAAAGCAAAGAGTTACTCTCAGCCAATAATGCAGCTGTCAACCAGTAATAAAAATAAAACATTATTTAACAAGGGTGTGAATGGGCATATTGTTTGGTTTATTGAATGTATCAGAAAGAAATGCAGAATAATTAAGAAATTAGCTATACTGTCATAGGAAAAACAATCACTTTCTCTGAAGTTAATGGGCACAGACTCTTCTTTCCTGATATTCCTTATTAATCTCAAAATAAACATAACCCCTCCAGAGGTGATCTTCTTTGTCTTCTCCTTCTAGAAAATCTGCTACCAGAATGACATCTAGATAATCATTCAGATGTTAAACAGGATTTTTGCACACGTGCAGGTAGCTCTCACAGATTCATGCTATTTGAGACATGCACCTGCTAATTGGAATGCTCCTGGACACCAGAGTTTTATTTTTAAGTCAGAAGGAAAGATCTCACTACAGTTGCTCAATAATGAGTCATGAAAAGAAACAGGGCTAGATGACTTATTTCTGTATTGTTTTATGGGAAATTCCTATGAAATTGTAATGACAGAATGTCTTTAAAAATAAAATAATTTGTCTATTTATACCAGTTTTTGAAATCTAAAAAAATCATTTTAAAGATTAGTGAATTTGATTCATGATTCTGTCTTTGCATAAATTTTACAGTATCCAGTGTCAGAAAACAAAAATGGGTCTTATCCAAATTTTGAAATTGTGAAAGCTGCCTGGATCATCAGAGTGGTTCACTGACTTACCAAATAAATTTTTAAAAGAAAATGCAATTCCCTGCACACAAAGAGACTGCACTGCCTCTGCTGAAGTGTTTACAGTTGCTTCAGACCCTACAAGATGATAAGACATTGTGGGCAGGGCTTGCATTCACCCTATTCACTACTGTATCCCCCACCTTCTAGGACAGTGCGGGGCACCTAATAAAAGCTAGACAAGCATGGAGAAAATACATAAATAAAATTTAGATGGTTCTTGGGTTTCTAGTAGTTGACTGAACAACAATAATGTGTATATGTGCATTTCCTTTGTTTTGTTTTGTTTTTTTACATTTTATCAAAGGATTTTACCAGAATAACTATTCAATCATGTGTTTATTCAACCGTTTGATGCTCCCTGAAGCAACAAAGGTATAGAATATAAATTTAAGCTTCTGATATCCTTAAAGACAATTTATAAAAATGTAAAAGCCATTTAATACAGAATATTCATGATGTCGAGAGAATTTCTCTTCTTTAAATCTAAAACCAACTCTATGAATTGCAGAGGAAAATTATCCTAATTTCATAGCAGAGGAATCCAATGCTCAAGTGGTCTGATACTTGACCTTAGTCATATAGCTAGTGAGTGGAAATGGAAGGATTTGAGGCCAGGTCTCCCGACGCCAAGCAGCCCAGGAGAATTTGATACACACAGAAATTCAGTTTTGCTTCTTTAATTAATTCAGAGCAAGCACTATTTGGGGGGCGCTGGCTAGTTCATTTGGAAGAGCATGTGACTCTTGATCTCATGGTCATGAGTTCGAGCCCCAGGTTGGGTGTAGAGATTACTTACTTATAAATAAATGAACGAATTTTTTAAAAAGAAGCAAGGACTATTTTTGATTATTGGGAGTAAATTGAGAGAGATATATTTCTGGAGATGTATATAATAAACATCAATAATTCCCATGTTCCTGATTCTAAACATTAATTAATTTATTTTTTTATTATGTTATGTTAATCACCATACATTACATCATTAGTTTTTGATGTAGTGTTCCATGATTCATTGTTTGTGCATAACACCCAGTGCTCCATGCAGAACTTGCCCTCCTCAATACCCATCACCAGGCTAACACATCCCCCTGCCCCTCTACCCTCTAAAACACTCAGTTCATTTCTCAGAGTCCATAGTCTCTCATGGTTCGTCTCCCCCTCTGATTGCCCCCCTTCATTCTTCCCTTCCTGCTATCTTCTTCTTCTTTTTTTTTTTAACATATAATGTATTATTTCTTTCAGAGGTACAGGTCTGTGATTCAACAGTCTTACACAATTCACAGCACTCACCATAGCACATACCCTCCCCAGTGTCTATCACACAGCCACCCCATCCCTCTCACCCGCCACCACTCCAGCAACCCTCAGTTTGTTTCCTGAGATTAAGAATTCCTCAAATCAGTGAGGTAATATGATACATGTCTTTCTGACTGATTTATTTCTCTCAACATATTACCCTCCAGTTCCATCTACGTCGTTGCAAATGGCAAGATATCATTCCTTTTGATGGCTGCGTAATATTCCATTGTGTATATATATCACTTCTTCTTTATCCAATCATCTGCCAAAGGACATCTTGGTTCTTCCCATAGTTTGGCTATTGTGGACATTGCTGCTATAAACATTGGGGTGCACTTACCGCTTTAGATCACTAAATTTGTATCTTTGGGGTAAATACCCAATAGTGCAATTGTTGGGTCATATGGTAGCTCTATTTTCAACTTTTTGAGGAAGCTCTATACTGTTTTCCAGAGTGGCTGCACCAACTTGCATTCCCACCAACAGTATAGGAGGGTTCCACTTTCTCCGCATCCCTGCCAACATCTGTTGTTTCCTGACTTGTTAATTTTAGCCATTCTGACTGGTGTGAGGTGATATCTCATTGGGGTTTTGATTTGGATTTCCCTGATGCCGAGTGATGTTGAGCACTTTTTCATGTGTCTGTTGGCCATTTGGATATCTTCTTTGGAAAAATGTCTATTCATGTCTTCTGACCATTTCTTGATTGGATCATTTGTTCTTTGGGTGTTGAGTTTGATAAGTTCTTTATAGATTTTGG
>NC_058404.1:189041229-189119087 GCF_002201575.2 Neomonachus schauinslandi
GGTAGGAATGATATGGGAAAATTCTTGGTCAGAATTTTTAAAGAAAGCTGAAGTGCCACTTCCATAATTCCTCTCTCCTGTCCCAAGGGATGGTACAGTCCCAAGCTAGAGAGGGACTGGGTCACAGCAGGACTGAGGGGAGGAGAGTTGCTCTCTCTACCTGAACAATCTTCTAGTACAGTTACGTGAGGAAGAAATACGCTTCCATTTTGTCGAGCCACTGACACTTTTGTTTCCACATCTGAGCCTACCCTAACACACACACAGAGTTTCCAGAACAAAATGTGACATCAGTAAATCTAGCTGTGAGTTTCTTTATAGTAGGTCAATTTCCATTTATGCAGATTTAAATACCCACAGTCACTCATGATGATGCACATACAACTCCCTTAAACACTGCGTTTCTTCATTCAAAGATAAGATGGTGATCTCACTTTCAGAACTATTACATAAATTAAGATCAAAGACAAATCTATATAAACATACCAGCAAGTCATAAACACATTCAAATTCAAAAGGAAAGTGACGGTGTGTCTGGGTGGCTCAGTCGGTTAAGCATCTGCCCTTGGCTCAGGTCATGATCCTGGGGTCCTGGGATCGAGCCCTGCATCGGGCTCCCTGCTCAGCGGGGAGTCTGCTTCTCCCTCTCCCCCCGCCAACTGTGCTATCTCTCCCCACCCCCTCAAATAAATGAAATCTTAAAAAAAAAAAAAAAGAAAGGAAAGTGAAAAGAACAATAAAAAAAGAAAAATATTTATTACTGTTCCAATTGAGAGACCTCTGGGACCTTCCATTGTCACATTTTCACAAAAACAGATATATCCATATGTACATATATATACAGGATAAAACTAAGAAAAACACCCTGTTATTGTCCCAAAGTTGATAATAGTTCATACACGATCTGGGTTGTCTGTGGGACACATTTCTCTAGGATGACAAAGCCAAGTTGATGGTTTCTAGAGGAAGACTTTCTGGGCAAAAACTTCATCTACTTTATATCTTTTAGAATGAACCACAAATGTATCACCTCACAGCTCATTAGGCTTAGAGAAGGAATAATTTAGCTAATCATTATCTAGCCTTAATGATGCATGGAAATGGGCTGAGCTCAGCTCCAGGCGGCTGACCTGTTCCATCCTGAGGAAAGGGCAGGCAGGCCATGGCCGCCACCTCCAGCTGTAAACAGACTGAGTCAGACCAACTGAAGCCAGAGGGCAGGGGAGGGGGAGGAGTTCCTTTCAGTTTTGATATTTCAGTATTTCCATATTGTCAGGGTTCCACATGCAGGCATCAAAGTAAGATTCAAGTCAAAAGACAAGGGGATTTCTGCCATGTGAGTATAGGAGTAATTCGAACATCCTATAATTCTAGGATAGAGAAAAGAAGGAGTGAGGCGGAATGGGTGCTTTTAAAAGAGATTTCATATAGCCAGCTTTGTCAGCCTGCCTTAGCTCCATTTCTATAGTAGCATCTTCATCTCCTTCACTGTGTGAATTCCAGTCTTTGCTTCCGGCTCATTATGGATGCTTACTGGTTTTCTTCATTGCTCTTACCACCACAGCAATAGAATGATCTGTTCATCTATTTCTTGCATTGGACTGTATATTTTCTAAGAGTAGGAAATATATCTCACAACTCTGCATCTTGGTTTCCTTATCATAAAAAATGATAATTATAATGATATGACTAACCTAATAGGTTGTTATAAAGGTTAAGTTAGTTAATCCATGCAAAGTGCTTTGAATTGTGCTCGAAACAGGGTAAGTGCTCCAGAGGTATTTGTCATCATTGCTATTGATTGTTATTGTTCAACTGAGTCAAAACATAGTCTTTGTCCATGAGGAGTTTCAATCTATTCAGAATTAAATTTAAATTAACTAAAATTAAATAAAAAGAAAAATTTGGTTCCTTAGTCACACTGGCCACATTTCTCAAGTGTTCCATAGTCATATGTGGCTAGCGGTTACCGTATTGACCAGAACAAATATAGAATATATCCATCATCACAGAGCCTTCTATTGGACAGTGTTGATCTGTACTGCTCTCTTGTCAATTTCTTAATTCCTTTTCTCTTCACTAAAGAAAAGGGATAATATCTCTTTCATCCATCATTTTATTTCTAGCACCAAAATATTTTTATTGATTGAATACATTCTATAACAGCCCAGCCTATAAATTCTCCCCCCGTATTCAAAAAGCAAATCAAGGGGCGCCTGGGTGGCTCAGTCAGTTAAGCGTCTGCCTTCAGCTCGGGTCATGATCCCAGGGTCCTGGGATGGAGCCCCGCATCAGGCTCCCTGCTCAGGGGGGAGCCTGCTTCTCCCTCTCCCTCTCCCTCTGCCTGCCGCTCCCCCTGCTTGTGCTCTCTCTCTCTCTGTGTCAAATAAACAAATAAAATCTTTCAAAAACAAAACAAAACAAACAAAAAAAGAAAATCAAAGGTTTTCTCCAAATTTCAGACCTATGAACCAAATTTCTGCCAGAAATATCCGGTAGAACGGCCTACAGAACTTCACGTTAAACAGGTTTGGCATCACTCTTCTTGCTGCGGTTTGTTTATATGAGCTGGCGACCCCGACATCTATGCACAGTTACATGTCAGAATCCTTGAAACCATCTGTGAAAGAGAGAGCTGGCTGTCTCTTAACACCTGCTCTCCTCTTCTTTGCCTGGATACGTGATTCAATTATATTTCCCTGCCTTCTTTGTATTCTAAATTTTGGCGATGTGACTGATACAGAATGCAACGGAAGTAGAAGTTATATGTGTAATTTTCAAGCTGAGCTTTTAGGAAGGATCTCTTCCTCCTACATGCTCTATTTCCCCCTCTGTCAGCTGGATGAAAGAATTCCAAGGCATTAGAGCATGGAAGAACCAGAAGATGGGGCATTTCGGGTCCCTAAGTCACCACATGGAGAAAAGACACCTGCCAGGAACATCTGCTTTGGAAAGTTGTGTGAGAAGTAAAGCTCAGTTTTATCAAACCTTGGCAATTTGGAGCCTATTTGTTATCGAATCTAGCATCATTTTTCCTATGTCAACCTTTCTTTCTGACCTTTTATGTTTCAAATTCAACCATAAATCATGCTGACCATACACAAAGTAAATATTTTTCTGAGTTACCTAGTATTTTCCTGCATCCTATGTCTCTCCCATTCCAATTCTTACTAATTATTGCATCTAATTCATAAAGCTTTCTACTTACTATTAAGCAAATAATCCTATCATCAATCAAAATCCAAATCAACCTTTCCAGTGTTCTCCTTCTATTTTTGTCTCAAACACTCTGTGTCCCCACCAAACCAGACGGTTCATTATTTCTGTGTGGCTCTACTCCATATTCTCATGTCTATGCATTAAGATGTTTATTCTGCCAGAATACCCATAGCTACCTTTCAAAATCATACTCATCTCTTAAGGCCATACTGAAATTTTATGATTTCCATGATATTTTTTCTTCTCACATTTTTCTATTGGTAATAAGTTTACTTCTTTGTGATCCCAACATACCTTCTTTAATCATCACATCTGGAATACACCATAAGAGAATGAGAGACTATATACAATAGTTCTGTCCCTAACTGAGCCATAGTAAGTACCTCAAGGGAAGGAATTCCACCTTACTTTTAATTTAAAAAACAAAAACAAAACAAAACAAAAAATCCCAGAAACAGTATCATGATCATAGTAACTGTTTCAAACACTAAAAAATAAACACTCAAGTTAGTGTTCAAGGTGCTAAGGGCATGGCCATAAAGAGGCTACCAGGCTGAATCAGAGCTACTTTCTGCCTCCAGGAGCTCCCAGTCTAAGACTGGGAGACGAATGGACTCAAGCCAGAAATTTGGACAGCATCCTTGACATCTGGCACTCCCTTCAATCCCCCAAACCTCTCAATTCATCAGAAAGTCTCATTAGTATCAGCTGCTCAAGTTCTCGCAAATCTGACTTATTCTCTATCTAGTCCAAATTACCATCACCTCTCACCTGGGCACCACACAACATTTGCCAATTGACTCACACCAACTGAAGACAATATAATCTTGTTCTTTGCTGATGTTGCCACCCCCCTTTAAAGCTGCTAGCAATTTTCAGGGCACCTGAGTGCCTCAGTCGGTTAAGCCTCCGACTCTTGATTTGATTTCGGCTCAGGTCATGATCTTGGGGTCATGAGATCGGGGCCCAGGTTGGACTCTGTGCTCAGCAGGGAATCTGCTTGGGATTTTCTCTCTCTCCCTTTGCCCCCCACCCCAACTCTCTCTCTCTCAGATAAATAAATAAATCTTAAAAAAAAAAAGCTTCTAGCAATTTTCTATTTCTCTTAGAACAGAGACAGAACTCCAGGTAGGTCTGGTCTTTACCTCTCTCTCGGCTCACCTCCCACAAAGTTTCCCTTTGCTATGTCTAGCCATATTAGCCTTATATTGGTTCTACCACTCATCTCAAGGTCTCTCCCTAGGGATGCCTTTACTGATATGCTGGATTTGTCAAAATCTTCCTAGAGGTATCCTAGCACTATACCATTACTCTCATAGAATTTACCACAGTTATAAAAATAAATGTGATTCTATAAGAGTGCTTGATAAATGCCTGCCTGCCCTAGGCCAGAGAGTTCCATGTAAGTTTGATGAAGGCAAAGACTATGATTTTTACTGATAGTTGCTTGCGTGACATGTGGCAAATGCTCTATAAATATTTGTTGAAATAAAGAATGAATGAATAAATAATCCTGAATCTATTAATCCTTTTCTTTGTGAAACTTTTTCTTAAGGAGCAGAAGTAAATGAAAATAATTATAAAGACACAAAGAAGTTCCTAATTTTACCAGGTAGCAGAGGAAAGTTCAAAACACGAACACTTTTTGGCTAAATTTTAAAGGATGGACAGAGTGCACCAAGGAGCAGTACTGTGAGATGTAGAAAGGTTATGTAAGTCAAATGAAGTCATTGTATAAAACAAAAATCATGAAAGAACTTTGCCTGTTGCAGGAATTCACATTCTGAGAAACGTAAATAATGTGGCAAGTCAGAGGCCACAGAGCCTATAGGGAAGGTGTAGAAATAAAGATAAATGCAGGCTTATCAAGGGACATGTGATTTTATTTTCTCCAAAAAAGTTATCTCATCTTTATTTACATAAATGTAATTACCTAGCTGTATAAAGAAAAATGATACAGTTTATAAACAAAGTTTCATTTAACTATGTTTTTCCCGAAAAAGTCTCCCAATTGGAACATATATTCTAAAGCACACGTGGTCATGCTTTTATAATATTAACCCCAAGTGCTGTTTCTATATATGCATATTTTCTAGTTTAAAGAACAATATTAAACTGCTATTTTTGTTTTCAGGTACTGGTGTGTTTTTCTGCAAGGATGCCATGGTAACTATTTCTTTAAATAAATACTGAATATGTTATTCAAAGTTTATTTAAAAAATAATTACCATTGCATATTTTCTGGTTAGTAATTTTATAATAAAATTCCCAATGCTGCAGCTACATATTTCTTACCAATTCCAACCCTTTCCTTAAAATACATTCACTCACACACAGAGACAAATAATGTTTTCTTTTTTGTTTTTGAAGATTTTATTTATTTATTTGAGAGAGAGAGAGCATGAGCCAGGGGAGGGGCAGAGAAGCAGTCCCCACTGAGCAGGGAGCCCCGACACGGGACTCAATCCCCTCGATCCCAGGACCCTGGGATCATGACCTGAGCTGAAGGCAGAAGCTTAACCTACTGAGCCACCCAGGAGCCTGACAAATAATGTTTTCATTAATTGCTACATCTATAAAGGTAAGTGTTCAAGTTTTAACTAGCAAAAACATTTCAAAGATATTGTACAAATAATACCCCTCCCCCATCCCAGCTCCCCCCCCTTGATTTTCTGTTTAGTAAGACAAGTTTTGCTTACAAGAACTTTCAGTCAATGGAAACAGTGATAAAACTGTTGAAATTTTTTTAGAGTGACTACTAATTTATTAAGAACGATTCCTTTTATGTGCTTTGGACTTTACAATTTACTGTGTATTTGTATGTGTGTGTGTGTGTGGTCCTACTGTATTCTAATAAAGTATTTGTGATAAGGGCATTCATATTTAACAAATGAAGGCTCAGTGAGTCAGAGAAGCTAAATGACTTGCCCAAGTTCACCCAACAAGTTAGTAGAAGAAGTATCAGCCAATAGGACCTCTTATAAGGTATCTAACTGGAAGTCCAATGCTGCTTACTAGTAGAGGTGAAAGTATTAATAGATATCACAATATAGAGAGTTACCATAGGAATATTTCTCCTTAGTTAAATATGATCCATTCTTCAAAAATAATAGGCTGCTTATTTCCCTTTACTTTACTGGGTTTCATGGTTTCTGGTGTTCGCTTAGTTCAAGCAACAGAAAATAACATTCTTCTTGAACATTTCATTGTTATAAAAATAAACCGAGTATTTAATCACTTGAGACCTTTGCTAAAAATGACAGTATAATAGAAGTTCTTATATTTACTACATGATGTTATAGTTATGGTATAAATAAAATGCTTTTCATCTGGAATACTTTCTTGAATTGTAATTAATCATTCTTACTATAAGCATCAACCTTCAAATAATATAGGCTTAAATTTGCGTTTTCACGTCTGCATTTCACTGATTGACTTCTATTCTGAACCATGGGCCTGTGTTAATAACATGGAAAAGAAGCAGGGTGTGAGCTCACGTTCATTTCAATGTTTTGGATCTTGGATTTGTATAAAATTAACACACAGAGATTTTGAACCTAATGGGCTTGACTCAGCCTTGTATCATCACCCTTACTTATAACAGTTCAGTAAATTATACGATACTATGAATTAGAAGAAAATAGACTCAAGTCTCTTGGGAGAACATTATTGTTGTCTGATACAGAAAATTGAAGTTTAGAATCAGATAACTCTAGGTCAGTCCGATTCCCCATATCCTCATGGTTGATATTAAATAAATTACTTAAAGTACTGAGAATTTGGTTTCTTTATCTGTAAAATAAGACAACAATTCGTATCTGTTAGTGTTGTGATGAGAAGTTTTAAATAATATATTAAATATTAAATATATTAAATAAAATATTTAAATATTAATTGTTAAATAATATTAAATAATATAATGTAATTGATATTTTGTTTCACTCTATATGATTTTACTTCTCAGACACAGGCAAATGTAAGATGCTATGGGAAACTTCATATTTTCTTTTTTTTTTTTTTTTTTTTTTTTTTATATTTATTTATTTATTCGACAGAAAGACAGCAAGAGAAGGAACACAAGCAGGGGGAGTGAGAGAGGGAGAAGCAGGCTTCCCACAGAGCAGGGAGCCCGATGCGGGGCTCGATCCCAGCACCCTGGGATCATGACCTGAGCTGAAGGCAGTCGCTTAACTGACTGAGCCACCCAGGCGCCCGAAACTTCATATTTTCAATAACTTTCCTTTTTTAAGTGTTTCTTCAACATTACTATATCCATTATAATATGTCATGTTTGTTTTCATTTGTGGTATCCTTTCTCAACTCTGTATCTTTCCATAATTGCTATAAGTTGTGGAGAGCTTTGTCAATATGGAAAAGTTATCTTTGCTGACTAAAGCAATTTTCTTTAAAATAAACATAAGCTTTGTGGCTACCCAAGAGCCCTCTTTGTGTGTATCTAGAAAGAACTAACAATGTGGTTAGTTGAAAAGGTTTGGGAGCAAAGAACAATGTAAACAAAATTTTCTGAATTTTCGATGGTTAAGAAAGTAACTTGGAAGAGTTAGCTTGTGCCAGCTTTTGAGTCTCCTACTTCAAGACGATTTAAAGTGGACTCCTAATATCTGGTCACTTTGGCCCTTCCCTCAAGAAATATTTTGTAGAGGTGTCACATCAAAATAAAGACAGTGGGTGAACGTGTGTGGATTTTATAAAGCACATTACTTTCTCTGGATAAGTGACTTGCTCCTACTCTAATCCTAGATCCACATGGTTCTGATTCTGGGGAGAGACCTTTTCTCATACAACTCCTGAGAACAAGTTTAGAAACACTAGCCAAGCTTGGCCCAACACAATTCTCATAAGTCTTTTCTGAATCTCTTCTTTATCCCTTGTTCACCTGTCTTTCCATGGATTCCCTAAGGTAATATGATGTAAGGATGGTGCTCCCTATGACTATACCCCACTTCTCCCTCAGTCACACGAGAAAACCGACTTACAATAGGTGAGAATGAGCTAACAAAGACAAAAGCAGAACCCATTCAAGTATTCATTCTATGAATCAGTCATTCATTGAACGAATATGGATATGATACCTACTATGAGCCAGTTCTAGATACTGGGAATATGTCAAAAAACATAAAAACATAAAACATAAAAAATAAAATAAAAATAAATAAAAATCCTTGCTTTCATGGAGCTCATATTTTTTTGTAGGGAAGGAGCTAGAGAGAGGAAGAAACAGAATGGAGGAATAGAAAAATACTCAATAAACTCAACGAAAAGTAAGTTATATAATATATTAGAAGGTGATAAATGTTACATAAAAAATAATTCATATTGAGAGGGTTCAAAAGGTGGCAGGTTCAGGTTACATTATTTTTTTTTTTTTAAAGATTTTATTGATTCATGAGAGACAGAGAGAGAGAGAGGCAGAGGGAGAAGCAGGCTCCCAAGGAGCAGAGAGCCCAATGCGGGACTCGATCCCAGGACCCTGGGATCATGACCTGAGCCGAAGGCAGATGCTTAACCATCTGAGCCACCCAGGTGCCCTCAGGTTACATTATTGACTAGAATGACTCAAGATAAAATCTGAGCAAAACTTTCAGGGAAATAAAGATATTAACCATGTGGCTATCTTGGGAAAAGGCTAGATGAGCAAGAAGTGCAAAGGTCCAAAGGCACAAACTGTCCAAGAAATGGAAAGGAGGTTATGTGCCTAGACCAGAGAAGGAGAAAGGGAGAACACTAGAGGGTAGTATTGGAATATGAGATGGAAAGTAGATCATATAGGACCTCAGCTAGTACATCATACTAACAGTCTAAAGAAGAAAAACCATATGGTCATGTCAATTCATACAGAAAAAAAAAAGCATTTGACAAAATTTATCATTCATTCATGATGAAAATTCTCAGCAAACTAGGAAGACAACAGAACACCCTCAACTTAATAAAAGGAATCAGACATTTACGCAGCTCTTATTCTGTTGCAGGTAATGTACTACAAATTAAGTCCAAGTCTCATCTTACTCGTATCTTACAAGTTAACAAACTGAGTTTTAAGAGGTTAAGTAACTCATTCATAGCAATCCAGCTGGCAGGTCTCATACTGATCCACTGTACAAGTTGAATGACAGTCTATATGATATTGGACATGCAATAAGTAGTCATAGCTTGAGGCAGAACTCTTTAAGAGTGATATAATATTAAATTTTATTGCATAGGTTATGTCAGGGTGTTAACTCATGGGGAAAAAATCTATTTTTAGCTGAGACTACAAATTGACAATGTTTGTATCAGTTTTTAAGTTTTTAAAATTCACTCCTATAGTCATTGGCAATAAATAAATAAGTGCTATCAATATATAGAATATTGGCCCAGAATACTCAGGTAAGAGAGAGAATGACAACATATGTCTGTATTCCTTAATCAATAAGGCAGGCAAACCACCAGCATTATGCATGACCCATTATTAGGAAGCAAAGTCCTTTTTTAGAAAACAACTCTCAACCAATAAAGAAATATTATTTAAAGAATACAACTTAGGGGCACCTGGGTGGCTCAGTCGTTAAGCGTCTGCCTTCAGCTCAGGTCATGGTCCCAGGGTCCTGGGATCGAGCCCCACATCGGGCTCCCTGCTCGGCGGGAAGCCTGCTTCTCCTTCTCCCACTCCCCCTGCTTGTGTTCCTGCTGTCGCTATCTCTGTCTCTGTCAAATAGATAAATAAAATCTTTTAAAAAATAAAAAATAAAGGTGCTTATGAGATATCTGGAAAAGAATAAGAATTTAACAAATGATAGCTGTCATTGTTTTTGAGAATGTGGTTTGAATCATGCTGATAATGGTCACAAACTAGTGACATGATCATGAAGAAATTATTCCTCATGACCAATGAGTCAGTGGCTTTATGTATTGTTTGTGGTAATAATGAGAAGTGAAGATGATAAAATTATATGAATGTATGAAAGTAATACACAAAGGATGTGATTATAAATATTGTGAGATTGTTAGTATTGGTCAAGAGCACAATGTAATCAAATTTTGAATTTTTTAACTCGTCTTAAGATTTGATAGCTAAGCATTTATATTCTTTAAAAAAAAAACACTTTAAATTGAAACCTCTGAATAATGGCTGCTTTTTTTTTTAATGGGAATCTAAACCTCTCAAACCATACTCCCACAATGATTCGCATTTATAATGCAATTTTGCAATATGAAGTTTCTTAAGAACAGAACATACTAGTACCCAAGTGTTACTTTTATGTTAGTATTTGAATGTCAACATTCACGTGACAATCATAATAAAGATTTGGGGGGTCAAGATCTGCAAAACAGGATTAATTCCTTATGATACCCAGTTTCTCCTTGGATTGGGCAAACCCAATTTTACAAAATTCTTCCTTAAGGAGAAGAACAGATTTTTCTAAAGAGCAGAATGTAATTTTTTAAAAAGAGAACACTTTGCATTGCATTTAGCAACTCAAATCATTTGGTGCACCAAATATCAAAAAGCTAGAATGGAAACTGAGTGGTTTCCATTCACCAGGAAGGCCTTTTACCTCCAGGTTTAGACTGGTCATCTTTCTATGTGGAATCTTGATGCATGTGCTCATTCCAGCCTGCTCGATTTGGCATCTTTAAAGCCTCACATTTCCTGGCACAAAGTACATCCTCAATGAATCGTATGTAAATTATGAGAAAGTTAGAAAATACCAAAATGCTCAGTCCTGGCCAGAGAATTCGAACTACTTCAAGAAGCACTGACATCTGACATACACTTTGAAAGTTAACATAACTCATGTGGCAAATTTTTAAAGGTAATATAACCCTCTTCAGTTTAGTTCCCCAACAGTGACTTCTGATATACGTTATGAGCTTACATAGAGCAATTAAAAAATCAATTTTGTTCTCTGTAGGGCCTGGAATCTTCTATGTGTTGCCCAGGTCGAAAGTTCTATTTCTTGATATTGGGTTCATACTTGACCCACCACAAGCCATTCAGAGCCATCTGCCTCCATCAGAGCAAACACTCTCATTTAGAATGCATATATGCAAATTCTTTGTGATACAGATTCACAGAGGACCAAACAAATCTGTGTGTGTGTGTGTGTGTGTGTGTGTTGGGGTTAGGATCTACCTCGCATAAGGCTTTGCAAAAGGTTTGTCCTACATGGATTCCCCTTGCACCCAACCCTCACTCTCAGCATCACACTCCCAACCCCACCATCACCAGTCAACTTTGTACGATTTCTTCAAAACTCAGCTTAAGTTTCTCAGATCAGGGAAGCCCCTCTCTTACACGTTTAGTTTTTTCTCTTCCCACAGGAGGAGCTTTCATCCTCCCTTGTCTCCTCCTAGTTTGCAGATCCAAACATCACCACAGCCTGAGCTTGTGCACTTGATGGCCCAATTCCTGGAGAAGAAACATGTTCTAATTGCATGAACTGGTTTGAATATGGGCCTCACAGAACCTACTGACCATACTTCCCCTGAGATGAGCAAACTCTGTTAAGATAAACATAAATTTTCCTCTGAGCTGGCACAGTGCAACCCCGTATGGATGAAAGGGCACTTAGTCTATTAGCTGAGATTTATTCTGTTGCCTAGAAACAATTAAACATTGTTACAGACTGAATGTGTGTGTTCCTCTAAAATTCACATTTTGAAACTCTACTCTCCAATGGAATGATATTAGGATGTGTGGCTATGGAAAATAATTAAAATTAGATGAGGTCATGACAGTAGAGCCCTCAGGAAAGGGATTAGTGCCCTTATAGGAGTCACAAGAGAGTTCGCTTCTTCTCTCTCTGCCATGTTGAGGACACAGCAAGAAGACGGCCATCTAAGAACCAGGGAGCTGGCCCTCACCAGACACCGTATCTTCTGGTGCCTTTATCTGGAGTTTCAGCTTCTAGGACTATGAGAAATACCATTCGGTTGTTAAGTCACCAGTTTTGGCATTTTGTTATAGTACCCTGACCTGACTAAACAAAGATAATCAACATTTGCCATCTGCTGTCTCTTTGTTACTCTAGAAGAACAGTTTTGCTGGATGAGGTCATATTTTTCTCCCTGTCCCTCCTCCTGAGAAGATGGGGTGAGAAATATATACCAATTTATTCCACTATCTAGAAATACATGTAAATGGAATTGAAATGAGAGTGTCTCAAAGTTAGTGGTAAGTCCTCTGACTAAAGAAAAATGAGACAACAATGGGAATTAGGTGGGGTCATAGGTGGGTCTAGATTATTAAGGGCTTTTAGAGTCAAACAAAGAAGTTTGAATATAAGCACTTGGGCAACAACCAGAGCTACTACCACTTCAGAGATGGTATATTTAGAAGGCCCTGACTTCCAGGCTCAAGTTCTAGAAAAATATTCTACAAGAAAATACTCTCTGTCTTGCCAACATATCTGTTCTCTTAAACCCAACTCATTCCTTGCTCAGCTCTGTGACAAGAGTCATTAAGGGCAGAGTTCAGTCCATTCAGTTAAACTATATCCTCTGTCATATACTCTTAACAAGGAGGAATTGTCATCTGCCTAAGGTTCTCTGGTTGTGGTCTCGGAGTCCTGGGATCGAGCCCCGCATCGGGCTCTCTGCTCAGTGGGGAATCTGCTTCTCCCTCTCCTTCTGTGCTCTATCTCTCATTCTCTCTCAAGGAAATAAAATCTTAAAAAAAAAAAAAAAAGTAGGAACCAACACAAAGGCTAGAAACTTTGGAAAACTGGAAGAACTTTATGTCAACTAACAGCTTTATCTGCCACAGATAAATCTTTGACTCATCTATTATGGAGACAGTAAGACTCACTCTACAAAACTGTTGTAGGGATTAGTTAAGGGGAAAATCCCCCTTTTGTTCTTTCCATTGCCTTTAAAGTCAAAGGGAAAAAGAAAATTTAAAACAAAACAAAAAGAGCCTAGTTGGCACATAAACACATTTTATCTCCTTAAATGCAATTCAAATCTTCCCATGTAACTATGTCACTCTTCTTTCTTTGTTTCATGTTGCTGTCATATTAGAGCTCAAAATTTCCCCTCAGCCAATATATACAGCACAATGCATTCCCAGGGGACATTTTCTTCAAGCAATTATAGATGTTTTAATATGATATGCTTTTAGTTTGTACAATATGTTTCATGCAAATCACATACCAAAATGCTATGCAGAATTAAATAATTCACTTAGAGAATTCAATAATACATAAAGGGAACTGGAAGAAGAAATTAGGAGATGTTGGTGAGACAGAGAATTGAAAACCTGCGGTTGTTAATAAAAGAATTAACTCTGGTGAACCAAAGAATTAACAGTGAACAAAGCAATTGCTGCAGAATATGCAAAGTGCATGGAGATGCAAGATGCTCTCATTAATTTAATATTCCTTATCTGGATGACAACAGGGCCAAAGTGACATAAAACAAAATATCATGAACATTAAAAGAAGAGAAGAGATTGCAGAGGCAGAAATGAAAAAGTCTGTGGGACTTAAAAGGAAACAACAGAAATTCCTTTATCCATCTCTCTGAATCCTGGACATGTTGTATTTATAAGATACTTGGGAGTAGTAAAGAATTTGCCTCCTCAGAAGGAAATGAATGGTTGAGAACAGTAATTCCTGTAGCTGCTTGAGATACTGTCATAATTCATGGACAAGTAGAGGATTCGGGTTCAAAATAAACCTGACCATGAGGCTCTCATCCCACCATGTATTACTTTTTGCTTGTCTATTTCTGTACGAGGGACTTAGCTCTATGTTTCAGATTTTTCTCATCTGCAAAATGTTGCTTATAACAAATGCACAGAGGGGAAGATCTAAGCACTTTGAATTGTGGAATAGTCTTAAACACACATTACTTGATAGCTATTCTTGTGCCCTCTCCTCACTGGTTCCTTTGGGGCTGGACATTCTCCACTCACTCATACTTGCATTTATTAAACTGATGTTTACTGAGCTGTTATGTTATTGCCAGGACTGATATCACCGCTTTAAACAGTGTTGAACAAGAAAGACACAGATGCTCCCTTCACAGAGTGTATAGTCCAATGGGGGAAGAAAGACATGCAAGTAAATAAACAAATTATATAAGTCCAATGTGGAATTTCATAAATGTTATAAAGAAAACAAAGGTAATGTGAAAAAAATTTAATAGAAGCTGACCTGAAAGTCAGAATATCCAGAATGTCTTTCTTTTGAGGTGACATTCAAGCTGAAACATGAATAATTAGTAGGAGTCCAATCATGTGGACAGCAGAAAAAGTATGTTCTGGGCACAGGAAGCACATGTGTGGAGGCCTTGAGGTGGGAAAGTCTGGTGTGTATGAGGGAAGAGAGTGCATGGGGACAGCTGGGCTTCCTCTGGGCTCTGAAACCTCTGTGCTTCCTTCTATCCCAGTGTGTCTTTCACACTGTAGTATAATTTTTTTGTTTCCTGGTGGGCCTCTTCTACAGGATTGAAGTATTAAAATTAGGACCTGGGTCTTTCTTGTCTATAAACCCATCTTGTCTACTAGAGACCTTAACACACTGTAGGTATTCCATAAATGTTTGCTTAAGCAGTGAAAGGACACCAGCCCCTGGTCTAAGCTACTAGGAAAATAAATATTTAATTGGTGGAAAATATAAAAGTTGAGTTAAATCCCTGTCTTTCAATTATATACCTCCTCCATTCAATATATCAAAAACCTATAATCAAATTGGCAGCATATAGCCCTAAGGCACAGACAAGAAATAGATAGCATCCCTGTTTCCTATGATCTCAGAATTTGTGGAAAGAAGAGTAAGTAAATGAACAATTAGAGAAGTGAGTATTAGGTTTTATGACAGATGCCATGGCGACAGCCACAAAAATCAGCCAAGGGTATTTTTGAAGGATTTCTTGGGCTGGTTTCTGCTTTTTTCTATAATATTTGTTTCTTAAACTAAACTTAGTTTAAGAAATTAAATTTAGTTTAAGAAATAATAATTGCACTTATAAAATGTGCAGAGGCTTGTTAAAGAAAAGAGGAATAAAATTAAAAATGATGGAGACTGCTTTCAACATTTGGTGGGGGTGTACATAAAGACCTCTGGAACAAGTCATTAATTGGAGGTATGACTGAAATCTCATTGGATTACTAATAGGAAAGAATACTTTAGGATAACATAGAAATCTTCATGAAAGAGGTACAACATGGGCTGATCACGAAACAGGGAAGGAATTTTAGAAAGAGTAAAGAGTAACAGGAAGATAGAGGACACATGTAAAAATAGTAGTAGTTCTATTAGTAGCAGTTTGTCTGTATTCAAACAGGGATAGTACCTTATTATTCCTATTCACAGATTGGAAAACTGAAGCTCAGATTGGTCAGAGGTAAGTTTTCCAAGGCCACAGAGTAAATAACAAAATTAAAATATGAAACACAAAGTCCAATGCTATTTTCACATGGCTGGTTGAGAATTTTTGCTGTATTGCTCCAGATAGATGGATGTATAAAGGGGAATCAGCAAAAGTTCCAAACCATAGATCCAAACAGTCCTGGGATCTACAAATAACTTATTTGAGAAACTCCTGCTATTCTGTCTTTCCTCAAGCATCTTTCCCATGGAGCCCACAGGTACCAAGGAGACTGAATAGATGATGGGTATAATGAGCTTAATTGTGCTCCCCCACCAAATTCTCATGTTGAAGCCTTAACCCTCAATGTGGCTATATTTAGAGATAAAGCCTTTAGGGAGGTATTAAGGTTAAATGAGGTCATAAGTGTGGGGCCCTATTCTGATAGAAATGGTAACCTTATCAGAGGAAGAGACACTGGAGAACTCTCTCTGTGTGCATGCACAGAGAAAAGGCCAGGAGAAAACACAGGGAGAAGGAACCATCTACAACCTACAGAGAGCAGCTTCACCAGGGGCCAACCCTGCTGGCACTTTGATTTTGGACTTCAAGCCTCCAGAACTGTGCTAAAATAAATTTCTGTTGTTTAAGCCACCCAATCTGGCATTTTGTTATGGCAGCCCGGGCAGACCAAAATAGTCAGGTAAGGAGACAGGTGGTAATTAGTTTTTGAAAAATTCCATACCCAGTCACAGAGGGACTGCTGCAACCCAGCATGATGATGTCGGTCCACCAGGTGGATCAGAGTAACTGTGGTGAAATAAATCTATGACATTCCAAGATGCAGAAGAAGAATTCCTCTGAGCAGCCTCGTCTTCCATTATGAATCTTCTCATCATCTCCTGCCCTTTATCCTCCTCTGCCATAACTGTGAACATTGCATCTTCTTTCTTTTATAGACTCAGACTCTTAAGTCTTTCTAGAAAACTTTGATGGAAAGAATGGCAAATTCCACTTTACAAATAAAGAAACTAAAGACAAGGAGTAAGGTGTCCAAGATCACAGAGCCAGTATGTAGTAGACACCTCATTTATTTCCTGCAGTTTTCTAGCCTGTTAGGTCCTATTGACATATCCCTAATTTTGGCTCATAGGCTACTGGCTGTGGGTTGACATTATTCTCTAATATTTCTCACTCAATATAAGAATCTATGCCCTTTCATCAGATTCCAAGTCCTAACCAGACTGGGACAATCACAGGGAAGCCCAAACACCCATTTTCCAGTCTGAATTCATTTTAAACTGAAGTAAGCAAAAGAAAATGGATTTGGATTCAAGCAGAAAGGAGTCAAGTAGAAGAAAAGTTTATTAAGTTGCCAAATCCTTCCTCCCCCAAATATGGAAACCGAGGCCAGTGATTATGACTGTCCTAAGATCACATAGCTATCTAAAGACATTATATTTATGTGCATGTGTCTTACAGGAAAGGAATCTTAAGTTGGAAAAGGGAAAGAAGTATGAAACTATTGTTTTGTTTAGCTTTCAGTTTGGAAATCATGAGGAAAATTCAGTGCATATACCACAGGAAACAAAAATGCATTAAGGATTTTCTGTATACTACACAAAGTATTTCACATTAGGGAAGCTATGGCTAAGCAAGCAATTTTAGTCCAAGCCCAAATACAGGAATAAAGCTCACTGAAATACAGCAATAATAATCCTAGGTATTCTGCAGACATATCCAGAGACCTCCCTTCTCCACCTCCAAAATCCTCACACTCCCTCCCAGGCTTATAGCCACACTGCAATCTAAATCAACTGTTTGTTTTTGCAAATCTCATTTCATAAACTGTTATACCCAACGTTGACCTCAATTTAAAGTGCATGACATCTACACTTCCCTGTACCTTCCAATTTTGCAATTCTTTCCAAAATAGCAATCACATTTTTTGAGCAGGATGTATTTTCTTACAAACTCCTGTTGCTTATTGTCCATTCTCCATTTCAGCCAATGCACATGCAGAGCTTCTTGTATCACTTCTTTATTTGTGAGCTGAAACACTGAGAGTGAATTTGCTACTCAGTCAGCCATGAATCCTCCTGGGTATGGAAGAAAAAATCTACTTACCCAGAAACGCTCCATCTTCCAGAGCCTCTGGGGATAATTCCTACACTTTCTTTCCAGGAAAGAGTTGGGGGAGGGAAAAACCAGTGGCCGTCTACTTTTGGAAATTATAGCAAGAAGCCTGGCTTTATAAATTTTTGCTTGTCCTGCTTCGTGGAGAAAACCTGACCTCATATAGTCCCAACTTTCACCCTAGGTGAACTCTAATGTCCACCACTGTGTGAGTCACTCCAGGGGAGCTTAAGTTGGTGGGATGCAATTTAGTGTTACCCAGCAGGAAAAAAAAAAACCCACTCTTTGTGTCAACACACCAGTCCCCTAACAAAGAACTCAGTCAATCAACCAGTCAAAAAGTTTTGCCGTAAAAAAAATTAACTAAACAGATTGTGTGTGTGTGTGTGTCTGTGTGTGTATGGTTTTCATTTGATCAAACTCTTCCCAATTTTTTATTGTTACCTGTGATTAACCGAAACCAAATGCTCTGAATAGATCAACAGAAGGAAATCACATTAACTGAAGTGCTACTATGAGCTGGTCACTGAGCTTGGATACTTCCATGTGCAATATCTTATTTAATCCTCAGTAGGAATATCCTGAGAAAACTTACTAAATCCTTTATCTGTCTACATAAAATTTGGCTCCCTAAGCAGCTGGGGATGATAGCCTGCATCAATTAAGTTATCTTCAAATAATCCTAAATAAATTGGATAATTGTTATCTATTGTCCACGGATCACTTTATTTTTTTGTTTTTGTTTTTTTTAGGTTTTTTGTTTTGTTTTGTTTTGCTTTGCAAAAGCTGGCAGTTCATGTTTACAGTTTGGATAATTTAAAAATATGTACTCTTGATCAGTGGTTCTCAGCTTGGGGTGATTCCGCACACCCATGCCCACTGCCCCACCCCCGGTGGGAATATTTAGCACTGTCTGGAGACATTTTTGGTTTCCACAACTTTGAGAAGAGCTGGCATCGGGTGGGTGGAGACCGGGGATGCTGCTGAACATCCTACTGAATGGCCCTCCACAAGAAAGAACTGCATAGCCCAAATGTCCATAGTGACTACATTGAGAAATGCTGCTACAGAGGTTTTCTTCTAGGTTTTATTCATTTAACACACATTTATTTAACGTCTGTTATGCACCCAGTAATTTGTTATAAACTAAGGGAAAAAATCTAAGACAGAGTCTTTGAGCTGAAGGATTTCACAATCCACAGAGAAGAAAGAATAAAGACAATACACAGTGGTTAGGGCCTCATAAATGCCAGGCACGGTGCCAGAAAGCAGTAACACACCAGAGGCCAGTATAGATCCGGCCCTAACCTCGCTGAGTTTATAGTTTCATAAGGAAGATAAACACCAAATAATCTGTATTTCAAAGGAGAGGGGTAGGCTGCTTTTAGACTCTTTAACCTGAGGACCAGAAAAGGTTGCCCCAGGGGACTGGCATTTGGAGAAAGATGTAAAGGATGAAGAGGGATTCACAGTCTTCAAGAAAGGCATCACACAATGTATGAAGGTGCATGGACTGAAGAAACCAAAGGAAAGGTAGAAAAGCATGAGGTGAGGCTGCTGAGTTTAGACAGGGGCCACGTGCTTAGACAGATGCTACTCTGCCATCCTAAAGTATTCTTAACCTAGAATCATTTCAAAGAGGAATTAATATCAGAGCTAGGATGTGAGAGTTGGGTCATGGCAACTTAGGTCGGAAAAAAATCCAGGCAAAGGAAACAAGGTTAGAGGTGGCGTGGCTCCCTGGAAGGTGGGAAGGGTGCACAGGGTCGGAGCAGGTGAGCGCGCCAGAGCCAGGAATGGAATGTCAGGATTGAAAGTAACTGGGCCTCCTGCTTCCTCCTGTTTCCTGTCTAGATACGTGAAAGGTTTAAAATGACTTACTTCTCTTGAATATATGTGTAGGATTCCTAACAGGCTCTTTTTTATAAGCTTTATGAACTTCAAGGTAGACCCTGTCCCAGCAGGAGACTAAATCTGATGGATGAAATGGAACCTTAGCAAGGCCTTTTCCAATTCCCTCTGCCCTGCCTTTCTCTAAACTACCCTTTATAACTGATTGTACTTCCTTAGTTTCAAGCTCTATTTCAGGAAAAAGTCCCAGTTCACCTCGGCCTCATGCCTTTACACCTTCACTCAATTCCAGGCTCTTCAGAGCCCAGTGGCTTTCTGATTGCTGGTGTTCTTACAACACTTTTGGCAAATCACTCAGCACCTCCCACACACAGCCAGCTCTTCACGAACAATAGGAGTGCGTGAAATTCAATTCACAACACTGCAGTTTACACATTCCGAACTCACTGAAGAGATAAGCCCTCCAATTAATGATCTCTCTGTGTAATTGCTTTCCCTCGCTTACCCAATTTGCTTTTGATCATGCTCTGTTACAAATTCCCTCACCTGCTTACACGGTGAGTTCCTCTCAAAGGAAACCAGTGGGGGCCGAAGGGAATGGGCTGGATAGTTGGATACATAGTGAGATGGTTTTAAGTGGACTGCTGACCTGTCAGCTTTCTGCTGAAGACTCCCTAAGTGTTATATCAGGACTACCTGAGGTCTTCCTCCTCGCACTTCTCACTAGGCTATGAATACAAGTTGTTTCTTTTTGTTCCTTTTACTTTCTCTTTTAAGAGACTGTCTATCTTGAAAAGAATGGAATCAATCTCAATTTGAATGCCTCCTGCACATCCAGATCCAATAATAAGACTAATCAGCCTGATGGCTGATTTCCCCAGTGACAATGCAAGCTAGGATGTCAACTATTGTAACTTATTCATCTGTCCTCGTATCTTGGGGCAATGTGTGTGGCACATAGTAGGAGTTCAGTAAATATTTATAACATAGCTATATGGATGGATATTTAATAATGGCATTAAGCCCAGTTTAAGGAATTTTTTTAAAGAAGTTGAAAGACATGAAGACATGACAAAGAAATATATACAGAAAGCAAAATGGGTTGGGGACAACATCAGAAGCCAGAGGTTCTGATTAAATAAGTCTGGTGTGGGCATGATTTTGCAGTTTACAAGTGCCCTGCTGGCCTTGATTTGATAATAGCGATGGCTCTTTAAACTCTTTGAGACACTTGTGTAAACAAAAGAGACTGGTCCTAGAGTAAGAAAATCAGGTCTCAAGGCTGGGCTTTCAGTTCAGCTCCACCATTTATTAGTTGAGAATAAACTTCCTGAGATTCCCACTTCCAGAGCCCCTGTCTATGCCAAAGGAGAATGCCAACAGCATCTACCTCCCAGGCTAAACACAAGGGGCAAATGAGAAAAGACTTAAGAAAATTATTCACAAACTGCAAAATTAGCTATAGTTTTTATCAAAACAGAATGGATTAGAGTCCATTAAGATGAGAGCAATACTTTAAAAGACATAGATGACAAAGAAACAGAATAAGAGCTGATGCCTGGAACAACTTCTCTATTATTTCTATTTTATTTTATTTTATTTTGTTTTATTTTATTTTATTTTATATTTAGAGAAAATGACTTCAGATGGTCTTAGTGGTCTATAGAAGATATTAGCATTAGAAAATACATGGCATGCCATAGTATTCTTGATATATTTATTTGATCTCACCTGTCATAATCTGAGCTACATTACACACTTAGGGTATGCAATGGTTGGTAGGGTATTCACTCAGCTAACACGTGTACAGATGGGGTCTTTACAGAACGAATCATGGGTAAGAACAGGTCTTTGGAGTCAGAGCATAAAGGGTCCTAGTCTCACACTCATTTCCATAACTTGAGTTTTTCTTTGCATGAGAATGATTATCCTTGAACAACAACCTTCTTCTAACACTCTACTAAGGAAATGGAAGTAGACACAAGGTACCTTTATTTCCTTTTCGTCAATTTGGCTGCTGGATAGTCACAAGAGGGAGCTGATACATTACACAAATGAATGGAGTTTTCTACAAAAATGCATGCAACAATGCCTGAAGATCACATAGCAGCCACGTGGAATAATTCAGTCCAATCATTTCATTTCTCTTTAACCAACATCCTACTGTATGTTTCTAAGTATCCAGGAACTGTACAGGATGGAGGGGTGTGTGTGAGGGGAATCCAAACATGAGGGCCTCCCCGAATCTGACAAATAAACACAGTGGGAGACTTAAGATACATTTGTTTCCTGACCCAGGACAAATCCTTCCTCTGCTCTATTAACATTGAAGAGACAGGCTGAATTTTCAAAAACTGAATTAAGAGAGGTCAAAAAGAAGATCACCTAAGAGAGTATCTGAAGCAGAAAATTAATCTAACTCTCCAAGGGTTTCTAAACTTCTCACACTGAAGTTCTCTCTCTATTACACCTCCTATATATGGATCAGAGAAATCTACACACAAGCCTCAATATTCAAGATCATTCACCTAGATTTCCTTTTTCAAGTTGCCTTAGACAGCCATTTTTTTGAAGCTAGTCCCTCTACATCTTGATGACCAAAAACCACCTTTCTCAATTCCATGCCATCCATCTCTATATCCATACTCATCACATTCATTCTTCACCCCTCCATCTCTCTCCAGTGTCCAACACAGTAGAGTAACAGAAGATGCAGAAGGTCGGGGAGGCTGCAGAAAAACAAAGTATATTTTAATCAGAACATTTCTGAATTCTCCTGCTTGAGGATGAGCCAGGAAATGGCCTTCCTTAGGCCTCTAGCGCATAGGAATTTCTCACATCCTCCTCTGAATCTAAAAGCACCGTATTTTTTTTTCTCTCATTAGGCAATTGTGTTCATTACCTTCCATTACAGATCACCTGAAATTTGTCTGTTATCTTTCCTTGAGCATATTTTAAACTTCTTGCAGTCTGGTTCATATTTTGGTTCATCTCTGTTTTCTCCACATAGCCAAACGCTGTGGTTTATACAGGGCGGCAGCCAGATTTATGGCTGCTGTAAGCGGGGAGGGGTGGGTGAATGATACTACAATAGCCTGAGAAAGCTTCATCTCATTAGTTGAGAAAATTCCATACCCAGAATCATCTCTGAAGAGTTCCTGCATTTTATGACCTATGTAGGAACATTTCTACCTCCTCATGTCCATTATCATACGCCATTTGCTATTACAATGAAATGTCTCATCATGTGACCTCTGGAACTAATTTGGCTGAGTTTACAATTCCAGATAACAGTTCACTGAAGCTTCATTACTATACCAGTAACCTAATAAAAAAAAAAAAAAAAGAATTAAGATCGACTGCAGGAGAACTTGAAGTAGTCTGTCACTTCAGATGAGTGATGCCATCATTAACCTTTAAGGTCACATTAGCTATTATTGAAGTGTCACATATCACTGTGTCAAGATTAAATTAAACAAACTATTACCTCATTATTATGCTAACAAATCTCAAGCTTATCTGAATTAATATTATACAGACTGGAGACCTCCTTAGGCAGTTTACTAATAGCACACAGATTTAAACTATTTAGATGTAATGTATGAGATCAATTTCCTAGCTGGAAAAAATAATCATCTGAAGCTACTTTCAGTTATGGTAAAGTCATGAACAGATCTGGGACTAAATTACCAGTTGGCATTTAATTTTAAAGCAACATGTTGAAGGAAAGTTGATGCCTATTGATTTTATTCTGGAATCCTTTTTCCTTTAAGTCCAGAATTTCTCAGATATAATAAGTTTATACTTTATCTAAAGAGAATACATGGCTTTGAAAGCATCAAAGACAACTTGTGATATAAACGAGCAGTGCACTAGATGTCTTGTTTTGAAAAGGTTATCATCCAATCAATACACTAAAATATGGTGTGTGAGTTGTCAGAGACAGCTGGCTGGAGGTGTGGGTTAATTCCAGTTTTATGTAATGACTGGGAGAAAGCCAGGACTGTATCTTGCCTCAATCCAGTAAATATTAAGTCTTATAACAATGGCTCTGGAAGGGACTTTAGAGATCAGTTAGTCAAACCCTTGCCATTTCGTAAATGAGGAAATAGGCTCAGAAGGTTTAAGTGATTTGCACAAAGTTACAGAGCCTAAAGCACCATCAGCAAGCAGAATCACTATTGTACACAGAGGGCTGGAAGCAAGAAACTGCACAAGAAGCCTCCTTACGTCATTATCTCTAAAATTTGTGAAAAAGCAAAATTTGTCAGTTGAGGAATAGATACGCTATGTGGTGGAGATTCGATTAGTTCATAAAAGTGCTCTATCATAATCGAACCTATATGAACAGGCCTAGCTTCAACAAGTACCCAGCCAATCCAAAATGAGACTTGTGCCTTTGACATACCTATAGATTATTTATAACTGTAATTAATTATAATGTAATAAGAATCCTTTGTTTTTCTCCCCATTTTTATAAAAATAATAAAGCAAAACAAAATAAAATTTAGTATTAAATTTACATAATTAAATATATCCCTGTGAAGTTTCTAAGGTAGAACTACTGACTGATAGCTAACAACACCATGGAATATTCTGAAATTTTCACTTGTGATTTGTTATAGCAAGGTTGAAACTCAGCATATGAAGGTCAATTTATAGGTGTCAATCTCTAATGTACACAATGAATAATCACCCAAGACTGGAAAGTATTACAGTTAAGAAAAAACTGATGTATGGTAGAGAACATGATAATAAACTAAGCAAAATATCATTGAAATGAAATTAAGGATATGATTACCAAGGGGCTCTAAGAACTTTTTCAGGGCCAATGACCCAGAAGATAAAATGAATGGAAGAGAGAACAGATAGGATTTTTGCCTTCCTGCCCCCTCAGAAAATAAGAGATGGAAATCACAATGCCAACACGGACATTCTAACATTTTTGATATACAGATGTACAAAGAATAAAGAATGATAATGACAATATTTTAAAAGCATAGAGCTGAGTCTATACAATGTCAAAAGTATAGATTAAAGTGAAAAATTTCAAGGAAAACAGTGGGTGCTTTCAAATATCTAGATGTTGAGGTATGTGGAGCCTGAGGTTGTGGGAAGTAGCCTCCCTGGGTTGCCATGATGGACAAGGTAGACAAAAAGTAGGCAGAATCCTTGCTTTCCCATTAGCTCACCAAATAGAGCAGCTTTGCTTTGTTTTTACCCATTATACCTCCAAGTAAAATTTTATTTGAAAGCAATAATTCTACTCATCTAGACAAAATGTGCAATGTTTCTCTGGGTTTTTCATTTTCCATTTGGGTATTGGGAATCATGGAGACATCCAAATTTTCTAATCAGATCAAGTTTACCTCGGGTATCTCACAGAATTCTTTTTTCAACAGTGTACCTGGTGGTAATTATGAACTATGAACTCATTTTAAAACTCTGAAGATAATAATTTTCTCATGTAAAGCAGCATCAAGTATAGACTCTGAGAAGCATTTTTTTTTTCATGATATGCTGTCATGCTCCAAAGTTATTCACTTCCTTAACCAAACCACTTGCTGATTAGATTGATAAGAGTAGACTTTTTTCCCCTCAAGGTAACTACAGAAAGAAATAGCATTTGCAACATAAAAAATCCTATGGTGCCATATTCCCTCATGCTCTCAGGTCCACATCCAGCTTCCTTTGCCTACTCTGATCCCCTCTCCCAATAGGCACCCCAGTCCATCCCCACCCTTTACCAGTCCTTGCATGATTCATTCTTCTAGATCAGAGGTTCCTAACATTTTTGTGTATGTTGTAAACCCCTTTGGCAGTCTAGTGAAGCTTATTTATTTCATCTCAGAATAACACCTTGAAAACCATTAGATAGATAGATAGAGAGATAGACTAAAGGAATTTTTATATATGTAAACCAGTTATATATAAATATATATATATATAAAACAAAGGAAGTTAGTTATTGACATTTTTAAAAATAAATTTAAAATACATTTTTCTTCTGTATTAACTTCTTAAATAGCAAGATCTTGCAGCAAATCTAATTACTCCTCTAATTTTCAATTAGCGATGAGTTAAGTTATATTTTGCTATTTCCATAAGAGCTATAATATGATTAAAAAAAAATACTATGGCTTTTATCAGCCACAGAGTCACAGGTTTGCCAGTACCACTGAGATCTGTTGTTCTCATTCATAGTTGATGGGAATGCTAAATTTCAGTTAGATGCTGGTGGAATTAAAGATGTATATTTTTCCAGTCCAAACTAGTGGACTCCCGAATTAAACACACAGATTATATTCTAGATTCTATTTAGGAATCACCTTTTCAGAACAAGAAGTTTTTAAACTATTCTCTACCTCCATAACTATCCTCTCTCAGTATTCTGAAAGCAGCAGATATTTGCTTCTACCAGATAATTTGGCCCAGTGGCTTCCCATTTTATTATTAATTTCATTTTAAGAAGTATTTATTTTAAATACAATGTATGACACAAATAAAGGCAAAAACTCTGTGGACTAATTTACCCTCATCCCACCACTGAAAATTACTGGTTTTAAATCCTATTCCCTTCTTCTAAAGTAACAACTATTATAATTTTTGTTTATATCCTTTCAGGCATATATAAAAACTGTTACTTATTGTTACAATATAAATTGTTGTTTGTGTGTGTTTGAGAAGCTTTTAAAAATATTAAGAATAATATAACAAATGTCTGTATCCCAAACACTCAGAATTAATAGCTATTATGTTTTATGATATTTGTTCAAGGTTTTTCAGACAGTGACACATTTCAGATAAAGGTAAATCCCCCTGAAGCTCTAAGATCCCTTCATTTCCCTGTATACTATTTGGATCACTGAGAAAAAATACATAATGAATTTAGTGCATTTGTATATATTAAGAGTTCATATATGCCCATTTTTATAAATTTACACATACAGATATACATAAAAATAGTTTTGATATATGTTTAATTTCCATGGATTATATCATATTGCATATATAATCTGTTTCTTTTTCACTCAGTTATGATGTTTTGTACATCCAGCTATACTTGTATTTACAGATCTAGTATATTTGTATTAAAAGCATCAGAGTATTTCACTATGACTATTACATATTTTATTCATCCATCCACCTAATGATGAATATTTTGCTAATTTAAACATCTTACCTATTATAAACAATGCTGCAGACGACCCCTCTAGAGATTTCTGTGCAAATGCAGGAAAGTTTTCCTTTGCATAATTGGAATATATGAGCTCGCATATGCCTATTTTCAATTTTATCAGGATATGTCAAGTTATAAAATGTGTCTTTTTTATCTTTATTTTTTAAGTTTTATTTATTTATAAAATGTATCTATTTAAATTCTCAGTAGCTGAGGATGATGATCCTATTTCCCTAAATGTTTGTTACTGTCAGATTTTTTTAAAAAATCTGATGACATTATTGAGGTATCATTGAGGTAAATAGCATATATTTCAATAGTACAACTTGAATGGTTTTGACATTTGTATACACATATGAAATCAACCACAAAATCAAGATAATGAACGTTTCCATCATCACCTAAAGTTTCCTTGCACCCATATGCAATACATTCTCTACTCCACTACTGTCTCTAGGAAGCAACAGACAGGTTTTGTGACAGTATAAATTAGTTTATATGGTCTAGCATTTTATATTTGTGGAATCATGAAGTGTAAATTCTTGCCTTGTTTCTTTCACCCAATGTATTTGTAAGGGTTATGTTCTATGTATCCACAGTTCATTCCTTTTAAAGGTTAAGTATCCATTCACATATTTGTGGACATTTGAGTCATTTTCATTTTGAGTCCATTACAGATAAAACTTCTAGGAACATTCATTTATAAGTCATTATTCATATACATGTTTTTGTTATCCTTATGTAAAACTGAGTCACAAGGAAGGTATATATTTAATGTTTTAAGAAATAGCCAAAATATTTTGCAAAGTGGTAGTACAATTTTATATTTCTACCAGTAATATTTGAGAGCTCCGGTTATTCCAAATCCTACTCAATACCTGGTGTGCTCATTCTTTTTCATTTTAGCTCATCTAATGGATATATAGTGGTATCTCATTGTGATTTAATTTGTATTTACCTGATAATTAATGATATTGAGTATCATTTTATACACTTATTTGCCATTTCTATCTCTTCTCTTGTAAAGTGTCTAATATTTTGCCCAATATACATTGAGTGGTTTATCTTATTGAGTTGTAAACATTCTTTATATATTCTGGCAACAAGTCCTTTGTCTCATATTTGTGGTAAATATTTTGTACCACTATAAAACCTTTCTTTTTTTATCTTAAATCCTTCAATAGCAATTCTTAAATTTTAGTGAGATGCAACAAATTATTTGTTTTTATGTCATGTTCTATCTAAGAAATCTTTGCCAATGTGGGGGTAGCAAAGATTTTATCCTCTGTTTTCTTTTAGATGTTTTATTCTCTTAGATTTACAATTAGGTCTATGATTTGTAACTCAGATAAGGCCTTTAATTGTTCTGGCTATTCTAAATCCTTTGCATTTCCATATAGATTTTAGAACCAGCTTTGTCTTATAAAAGAAAAACAGGTGCTATAACTTTGTCATTGTAATGATTCCTTAGAATAATTTAAAAATTTGAAATCTTAATAATTATGAGCATTCCAATTCATGAGTACAATAGATCTATCATTTATGTCTACATTGATTTTATTCATGTTTTGTCATTTTAATAATTATGAGCATTCCAATTCATGAGTACCACAGAGCTCTCATGTATGTCTACATTGATTTTATTCAGAATGTTTTGTCATTTTCAGTATGGAGAATTTGGCTATGTTTTGTTAGAACTATCCTTCAGTATTTTGTGATTTTGGTGCTATTGTCAAAGGGATTTTTAAAGTTTTATTTTCCAATTGTTTTCTCCTTCTAGTAAATATAAGTATACATTATATTTTATATTAACTTTGTATCTAAAACTTTGAAAATTTATTATTAGTTTTAGGAATTGTTATTAAGCTCCTTGGGATTTTCTGTGTAAACAATCATATCACTTGAAGATAGGAAGAGTTTAACTTCTTTCTTTGCAATCTTTGCACTTAATTTTTTTTCTTGCCTTATTGCTATGCTTAGCATCTCCAGCATAACGTTAAATAATTATGGCAGTAGTAACATCCTTGTCTTGTTTCCTGTCTCAGGGGGAAGAAATTAAGTCTTTCACTAGTAAGTATAATATCAGTTGTGGAATTTTCATAGATGCCCTTTATCATTGAGAAAGTTTCATACTATTCCTAATTTACTGTTGGTTTTTATCTTGAATAGATGTTCAATTTTGTCAAATGGTTTTCCTGCAACATCTAAAATAATTATATTCCATTTTCACATTTCAATCATATTTTTAAAAATGTTCTCATCCTTTTTTGTTAATATAGTTAATTGCATTGATTTTCAAAGAATAAACTAATCTCACAAATTTAAGATAAACTCTACTTGTTCATGATGTATTATCTTATTGTTGGATCTGATTTGCTAATGTGTTTCTAAGAAATTAGCATATATATTCATGAGGGATATGGGTCTTTCCTTCTCTAATTGTTTTTCAGTTATTAGGGTTATATTGGCCTAATAAAATGATCTGGGGACTGATCCTTCCTCCTCCACATTCTGAAAATGGGTGTGTAAAATTCGGTGTTATTTTATCATATGTTTGTTAAACTTCACTGATGAAGTTTCTGGTCCTGGAAATTTACTTTTGAGAATTTTTATAAATAACAAATCTGATTTATTTAATAGGTATAGAGATACTTTGATTTTTCAAGGGTGGGTGTAGTTATTTTGATACATTATATTTTTGAAGAAATTTTATCATCCAACTCATCAAATTTGTTCACATAAATTTGTTCATAGTATTCTCTTATTCTCTTCTTAATGTCTAGGACCTGAGATAATAACTTCTTTTCATTCTGGATATTTGTAATGTTTCTCCTCCCACCTCATCACTTTCTGTTTCTCTTTTTAAATAGTCTATTAGAGATTAATCAATTTTTTGATCTTTTAAAATAAGTACATATTGGCTTTGTAAAATTTTTTTACTTTGCTTTATATTTCTTTGATGTCTGTTCTTTATTATTGTTTTCCTTCTACTTCATTTGGTTAAGTTTGCCCTTCTTTTTCTAGATTTTAAGGTAAATCTGTCATTAATTTCCCATTTTCCTTCTTTTCTAATGTAAGCACTTAAAAACATATCGTTTCCCCTAAGCCCTGCTTTACCTTTAATCCACAAATCTTGATATGTTATATTCTTTATTGTCATTGATTTTCAAGTATTTAAAATGTTATATTACCTCTTCTCTGCCAATCTTTCTGATGTCATCTGCATCTTTCTGCTTCTTTTTCACTCCTCCTGATGATACTGGCCTATTTTCTATTGTTGAACACCAACGCCAAGAACACCACTCTCACCTTAATGCTTTTGTAATAATTGCCCCCTCCTTTGGACTGAAATCCTGGCCCCAGATCTCTACATTGGTGGGATTTTATTTTCTCCCCCCTGCACTTTATTTTTACCTCCCTATTCTGTCAATCTAATGCCCCAATCTCTCTCAGATCTATCATGGCATTTATTACTTGATATAATCATGCTTGTTTATTGGTACCTTGATTTAATATCTTTTTTCTCAACTAGTATGTTTAGCCAATTAAAGGATTAACCTTGCATATGTTATGTATCCACACAATGCTAGACAGTAGGAGCTCGTAAATATTTACTAAGTGTATTATTTTTTTTAACCTTCAAAATAATCCTATGAATTAGCCACCATTATGTCTTATTTTTAAAGATGAGAAACATGGTGTTTGGGAAGGCTAAATAGCATGTTAAAACAGCCTTAAGTAGATGAAGAGTCCAGATCTGAATGTATGCCTATCTGGCTCTAGAGTCTGAATTTTTACCCATTAGGCTATGGGGCCTGGGATAAATTCCAGACATCTTGCTTGGACCCCCTAGTAGATGACAAGAAAATCCAGAGAAGGTGCTGTCTGATGGGAGAAAAAAATAGGATCAGTAGCAAAATGTTCCACTTCAGATGCCTGTGGAACATACAATTGCATGGTAGGTATGGAGTTGAATGGAGACACATTTAAAATGCCATCATTTGCAACTCTCTCTCAGAATGCCATGTGAGCATGAGAAAGTTCAGACACTAGCATGGTAAAGAAATGTCAACACATTACTAAACAGCATACTCTCAGCATTTTAATAACTGAACTACAGTAGTTCCAAATCAAAGTAATTTATTTCTAAATGGTTTAATATGAGCAAAGTACAGACAAATGCTTCTGTTTGTGTTCTTTCATTAGGAAGCAGTGCAGGTATAAGGAACACATCACAGTTTCAGTGGAGCAATTCTCCAGAGCTTAGCCTCCATGGTGAAAAACAGACCAATCTCTTCCTCTTAAAATTAAATTTCCACTTGGTGTTTTGATAAAAGATATTTGCTTAATTTTTATTTCTTTGAGTGATGCACATTTTATGAGAAAATAAACACTGACCCTAAAAATAAGTTATTTAATTACCTTATATTTGCCTTTGAGATTTAGTTTCCAAAACTCTCTCAGTTCTCTAATGCCATATGCAATTTGTATTGCATAAAGAGAGGCTTTTGAGTTCTGTGTCCTACTGCTTTGAGACTAAGCAAAAAAATAAAAATTAAAAAAAAAAAAATCCTGCCGTTTCCTAGAGGTGGGTTTTGGTTAGTCAAAACTTTTGACCTTTTCGCTAATGGATACAAAGGAAATTGCAAGTCAGATAACAGTTGCTCCAAACCAGAATTAAAACTAACACATGGAATTAAATACGACCTGAGGCACAGGCTGATGCAGTGTAGAGTTAGAAGTTAGGGCACAGCTCATGTAAAAGGATGCAATAGGTCTGATCCCAGCTCAGTCACTGTCTAGTGCCTTGGGCAAGGCACTTTCCTCTCTGACTTCAACTCCCTAATCTGTTTGGAACCTGTCTAGTCCCCATCAGGTATCACTCTAGGAAGTGAAATTCACAGGAATCAATGTGAGATATCTCTAGCTACACTATCAATGAAAGATGTAGGTCTATTTTAATGCATATTCATCTATAACAATAGCACTGTCAGTGCCTTTTGTATTGGAAGCTTTGTACTGTGGATCAAGGTCAGATTGGCGGAATGTACAATGGGGCATTTACCATGTGACCTCAAATAAGACCCATGATTTTAATGATACTCTTGTATAAACTGTCTACTCCCTTTGACCCTCTCTGTGTTGTACTTACCTGGCAAAGCTCCAGCTCTCTACCTATGTCCCAGCTATACTCGTGCACTAAATTTGTTTAGATAAAACCATGCTAGGTAGATTCACTTTAAATGCCTCACCTCTAACTTCACGCAAGCCATTATGGATACCAAGAAATTTTAGTATAAATTTATTCTCTTTTCTATTTTCCTAGGTAACTTTCACAGTTTCTCTCTCCTCAAACTCCAACACCTCCACCACACTCATTCTCAGCTTATGTCCTAGGATCACATTTCATTGACAAAATGGGAACAATTAGAAGGCATATCAACATGCTGTGATCAAAATATCTACAACAAAACTACTTTTGCATCTACATAGTCCTACTTCATTCCACTTACGATAGATATACTGTCTATGTGCCAAGGCCAGCCCCAGCTGCGGTGCACTTGAATTCTTCTCTCACCCACTTGTAAATCATCAACCTTTTACTCGTTCTTGGATCATGCTCATTAGCATATAAATAAAATGTAATAACTCTCAAGTTAAAAACACACAGCAAACTCGCCTTTGACTCTTTAATGCCTTCTAGCTTATATTCTTCTATATAGAAAACCTCCTCAAAAAAGGCACATGTATGTTATGTTCCCAAGTATCTCCCACTCTTCTCTGAACCTAATCTGATCAAGCTTTCAACTCATCATCCACTGAAACTGCTCTTTTCAATTATAAGCCCACATATTACTTTATCTACCAGCTATACCTGATATAATTTATCAATGTCTTCTTGAAACTCATTTATTCACTTACTTGGAGGGATAGCTCTCTCACTTGGTTCTCTTTCGACATCACTGGCAGCTTCTTTTCACTTACCTTTGTTTCTCAACATATTCTGATCTCTAAGCAATGGAGAGGCATGGGTGTCAATACTCAGATTTCTATTCTATCTACACTCATTCTCTAAGTGATCTCTTCCAAACTCAAGTTTTTGAATAATATCATCTCCAGTCTGAGAGCTCCATCCAAGTCTCTCCATAGGACACTAGACTCCTAAGACTTCAAACCAAATGTTTCTAAAAGTGGTAAGCATATTTCTCTTCCCTTACCCAGCAGACTTGCTTCCCCTGCAGTCTTCTTCATCTCATTTAATGGCAGTTCAAACTTTCTAGTTGCTCGGGTCAAATCATCCATAGGAGAAAGGTATAGGTTGAGTTTCTTTTTCTTTTTCTTTTTTCTTTCTCTCCTTTTGTTGCAAATAAATGACCAATTGTTTCAACATCATTTTTTGAAAAGGTTATTCTTTCTCTATTCAGTAGTTTTTGCACCTTTGTTCAAAAATCAATTGACCACATTTATGTGGGACTATTTTGGGGCTTTCTATTCTGTTCCATTGATCTATGTGTCAGTTCATTCATTTTTATCAACTTTATCTTCAGTACTTAAAGACTGGGAACACAGTACAATAGATAACAGAACTGTTTTCCTTACAACAGCAGATCTCTTTGGCATGTAAAGGCCTGCTTAATGTTCTCTTAACTTGGTTACATAGCGTAAATCCTCAAAGACATGAAAAGTCTCTTTAATCTCTATAAATGTTGTTATATACAAATACAGCTTTCAACAAAGATAAATATTAATATTAAAATTGCTGGAATAAGTGCCTGATATCTAATTCCAAATACAGTGCTTAAATATTTGAAGAGTTTTGGATAATGAATCAAGCTGGGTAAAAATAAACGGAGTATTTTGAGGCAACTTATATCATCTTTTCTTGAATCATTAATCAAAATATAAGATTTCTCTCCTTTAATCTTTTCTTCGTTAAACCAATCTAAAACCCTCTGAAGTTATCTTAAATTTCAAGGGGCAGTTAAATTATTAGTGTGTTATTTGGCTGTGGCTTGTTTTGCAGGGAAGCTCTGTAGACTCTCTTAGGATAACCTAGAGCAGTGACCTTTGAGCTGTAGGAAGACAAGATGGTAAGACCTTGTTTTGATTTGCAAGTATTATTTCCTAGTTTATAGTTTAGAACTTCCTTGATACTTTAAGACATGGGCAACCTAAGATGTAAGAGACAGGACTAGAAATGGAAATAGAAGGAACAAAAAATCTAATTTAAAAAAAAAAAAAAGTTTGAAATGGACCTAGTCCGTGTCTGCTATCGCCTCCTGCCCAGTTTTTTGTTTGTTTCACATGCCTTGCAATGATGCCAGGCACTGTTCTAAGCCATTAACATATACAGATTCATTTTATCATTACAATAGCCATAGGAAGTAGGTGCAGCATTAATATGGCCTTTTCATAAATGAGCCAAATGAAGCAGAGAAAGTTTAAGTTCCTTGACCAAGACTATACTGCAAGTAGTAGAGACACAATGCAAACTTAGAAAATCTGCTTCCAGAGTCTATGTTCTTAACGTATCTTTACAGCTTCTAGATAGATAAGAGTAAGGAGAAAACATACTCATAATCATGAATTACTGAAATTATCATCCAAAATTTCTTATGGTATAATATGTGTTTGATGGAATTATGATGTATGCATTTAATGTTTAAACTATTATACCATAAGCAATAATCTATGTATGAAATATTTACATTATGCATGAAATATTGTATATACAGCTACCTATATCTAATTTAAAATTATTTTTATGTTCTTTGAATATTGTTTCCCCTCTTCCTGCCTGCCTCAACCCTCCTCATCCTTCAAGATCTCCTTGTCCCTTGAAATTTGAAAACTGATTGCTCTTTTCATATCCTAAGATAGAAACTTTAGAATAAGATAATAGGGATGCCTGGGTGGCTCAGTCAGTTAAGCGTCTACCTTTGGCTCAGGTCATGATCTCAGGGTCCTGGAATTGAGCCCCCCATCAGGCTCCTTGGTCAGGGGGGAGCCTACCTCTCCCTCTGCCTGCCACTGCCCCTGCTTGTGTTCACATTCGCTCTATCTCTGACAAATGAATAAAATCTTTAAAAAAATAGAGTAAGATAATTAAAGCACATAATCTAGGCCACATATAGGATACTTACGGTATGAAAGTTGAGGAAAAGGTTTGTTGGGTTGAATGGAGTAGATAGAAATAATATTTGATTGGAATCATGTCTAACTTAGGATAGATATGATTGAAAAAATATAGTGAGGTCAACACGGTATAGTGTCCAAATAACCTAACATTGGTATGTATCAGTGTTCCCAAAATAAGTCAAGAATCTGCTAGATGAAGTCATTACCCAGAACATCTGTTCCTGGTATACTACAGCTCTAGACACTTGGTTAGACTTTAGAGACAAAACTTGGCTCCCTAGGAAGGGAGAATAAAGAGGAAAAAAGAGTAGCACAAACCATGTGTTTCTATTTCTTTGAAACAGGTATAAAGAGAGAGGGGAATCTGAGGCTTGAGTCTGCATGACAACATAATTGAACATTTTCACTGAGGCTTACAGTTTAGTTTTTTCACTGATTTTCCTCAGCTATGGGAGAGAAATGGAAATGCTGTCATGACCAAACTCACCCATCCCATAAACATATTTTTCCACTCTCAGTGAGGAATGAGATTCACATAATGGGATATTTCTGAGCACTGACATTCATACATTAAGAAATATACTTTTACCAGTGTGGAAATCATTCTGAAATAAATAGTGTCAATATAATGACTACAAAATTGAAGCCTACGGCCAGATAGAAAAATCTGAAAACAATAAAGAATCCAGTGAGGCAATAAAAACATAGGCTGAATCAAGTCAAGAGGTGAAGAGAATTAGCTGCAACCTTAGTTGTAAATATTAAGTAATGGTGATAAATGAAAGACACCTAGGAGGGATATGTAATGCATTAGACTGCATAATTAATTGCAGCCAGAAGCCCTAGGAATGGAGTGGTCCAATTACATAGCAGCCAGAACTCAATTATAAGAAGGGGCTAAGTATATTCAACTGTGGCTCAAGTGGACTCAACTGGGTGTATGCAGCTGCTGAAGTTCTATGATACAATCTTGTAATACACTCAGACCAAGGGTATCAGTGTGCAATATCAAAAATCTTCCATGAACCTTTTACAAATAGACAAACCAACAGATAAAATACACAAAAGGCATGAACAGTTCACAGAATTCAAAATTTAAAAGGATATATATATATAATTTTAGCTATAAAATATATTTAATTAAATACAATAAAATATTGTTTTGCCTGAATTATTATTATTTTTTAAGATTTTATTTATTTATTTGACAGAGAGAGATGCAGCGAGAGAGGGAACACAAGCAGGGGGAGTGGGAGAGGAAGAAGCAGGCTCCTGGCTGAGCAGGGAGCCTGATGCGGGGCTCGATCCCAGGAGCCCGATTAGGGGCTCCATCCCAGGAGCCCGGGATCATGACCTAAGCCGAAGACAGACACTTAACGACTGAGCCACCCAGGCACCCTAGTTTTGCCTGAATTATTAACAACAGTTCAAAGCTATAATATCCATGTGATACCTTTTTTAATGTTGCTATTAATATCTATAGTGAGGGAATGCCATTTATGTTATTTCTGCATTTTATTTTTCTAGTATCTCTTGTATTTTATTTTTATGTGAGTCATCACTGTGTTATTGGATGCATGCATATTTAATAACTCATGTCTTTATTATTAAATATAGCCTTTAACATTATAAAGTGTTCTTATTGGTCTCTCTTTATGTTTCTTGGTCTCATTCAATTTTGTCAAAACCAAAATTATGACCTCGTGTTTTTCTTTTTAATTTGCAATTGTCTAGTACACCTTTGTCCACTATTTCATTTTAAACAGTTCAGAACCTCTTTGTTACAGATGCATTTCTTGTATACGTCATACTGTATGACTTTCTTGGCTTACTTTGATGCTATGTTGTCAAGTCAGCATCATCTTGATCCCACTCCTCCCTGATGCATTTCCCAGAATCTCCTTCTCCACATGGTTCTAGGTAAAAGACCACCAACAAGAGGAAGTTATATGAATTTAAAAGATCAAAATGAAAGAGAAGACATTCTTCTCTTAAGGCAGTTGCAGCTGGACCTATGGGCAGTGAGAAATTCCTGGCAACTCTTAAGAGTTACCTGCATTCTCCCCTACAGGTTGAGATACTTGGTAGGTAATTCTCAGATGCTCAAGAAAAGCAGCGGCTTCCAGTTTGAGAATGATCCACTTGAGTACCTCAGGTTAGGATGTCAGTGTTGACTCCTCTGACTTGCAGGAGACCCTCTGACTTTCAGTAGGAGCTTCCCTGATCTCTGTCCCTCCACCTCTTCCAACAGATATTTAAGACCCTATTCTACATTAAAACAATTAGACCTGAATACATAGAGTAGCTTCTGTCTTCCTGATGGAACCTTGACGTTCAATAATTGATTTGGCCTTCTGATTTCTGTGATATTTTTCATATTATGTTTACCTCTAAATGTCCTTTTACTATAGTCTCTCTCCCTTCATCTCTGTCTCTCTCTCTCCCACCTCTCTCTCCTCTTTCATTCTATTCTCACTCTTGTTTTCTCTGCATTATCTTTAATTTTTTTTTAAGATTTTATTTATTTATTTGACAGAGAGAGACATGGCGAGAGAGGGAACACAAGCAGGGGGAGTGGGAGAGGGAGAAGCAGGCTTCCTGCGGAGCAGGGAGTCCGATGTGGGGCTCAATCCCAGGACCTTGGGATCATGACCTGAGCCAAAGGCAGACGCTTAACGACTGAGCTACCCAGGCGCCCTCTGCATATCTTTAGTATTTAAACGAGTCTGTTTTATTTTGTAATAGTTATACTTATACTTTTTGTATACTTTTGTATTTTGTAATAGTATACTTATACCTTTATACTACTTTCTTTACATTATAGTCATTCTTTTTTTTCTCTTTTTGTTTTCTACTATAATGTAGTATTAATGTCTGCTTTCTACTATAAGCAAGTGTTTTAGGTAGAACTTCTTTCGCTCCCTTCTCTCTCCTTGTACTTAATTTGAGGAAATACACTTTAACTCCCAGTTTATATCCATAAGGCAATCCATAAACTCATTCGAATGCTTTCCTTTTTCTCCCCATTCTTCCTCAACTGATTTTATTTCTATTGATAAAATTATATTCAATGCTTACTGTAAATATTTATGAAAGTGCTTCTTTAGACTTTTTCATTGTCTTAAGATCCCTCTCTTTAGTATATTTCTTATGAAGGACTCATAAAATATTAACTGACATTATGCATGTTAATAATAGGATGTGTGCGTTATGTAAACTGTATTTACATTTTAACATCAGTTTGGATGCAACTGTTGGCTTACCTTTTCTTTTCTACAGTGCCACCCATATTTTACTACATTGTCTTCTGGCACAAAATAAGACTTGCATAAAATTCTGATAACCATCTTATATTATTTTTCTTATAAATGACTCCACCTTTTGGGGATGATGCCTAAGAAAAAATGTTGTCTCTCTAAAGCCCATAATTATGCTAAAAATTAATCTTCATGGGTCAGTTTTTAAAGGGATATAGTATATTCTTTCAATATGTAGTTTCAAGTAATTTCTTATTCCAGGAAAATTCAGTTGAATTCTGCTTTCTAACATTTGTTTCTTCTTCTCCTTCTACTGCTATTACTACCATTATATACATGTTGCCATCATTACCTATTTTTATACCATTATCTCAAAACCTTTCTTTCTTCATATTTTCTCTCCTTTTTGTCTTTCCACTACTTATGTCCCTATGACATGATGCGTAGTCTTCTTTCCTATTTAAATTGTGATTCTGAAATTCTTTTTTCTTTCATTTCTAATTATTTTATGAATTCTTTTAGTTCTTCATTCATATTTTCATTTGTTGAATGAATTATCACCAAGCTTTTCTAATTCTGATTTCCATGGTTTCCTTAATTCCTTTGTGGCTGATTTCAAATACTAACATAGGTTTTATCTCTTTTTGTGCATGTCTTTCTGGAAAGACTTAAATGTCTATAGGTATGTTATTTTGCTCATTTTACTCTTTTCTTATCAAAATTTAATACAATTCTATTACAGTATATTTCAATAACTGATTTCTAAGTGGAATAGGTATTCCTGGACTCCTAGAAGGGGAGGGGAAGCTAAAATACCTTCTAATCACATAACTCTAGAGCAATTTTCTCCACTGTTATAAGATTCAAAAACATGGCTTTACATTTTCTGAAATGTGCTGGCTCTGTTCCCTTTGCTGTCTTTTATATGAACTATCTCCATCCTTTGTACTTAATATCTATGTTCTTCTGCTCAGTGTGGATTCTAGTCACTGCAATTTTACCTAAATCTGGTAACTTTCATTCTAAAAGTGAGTATTTCATTAACCATAAGGCTTCATAGTGATTAGACTACCTCAACTTTGTCTGAAATTCCTTCAGTCACCATTAATTTCCTTGCAAAGTTAAACCTCTGTAGACACTCTTCTAGTTGGGCTGCTTAAGATTTGCCCATCATGTTTTCTACAACAAATGAGGCAATCTCTGGATTCTTCAGTGCTCAGGGACATTTGAAGATTATTCCGTTTCTGCTTTCTCTTGCAGATTTGTTGAAATCATACAGTTCTTATTGCTGTTTTTGGTGTGACCCCACAAAGGAATAGTTTTTATACAAGTTTACTGTAGATGTTATCTGTAATATTACTGATTTATTATCTCAGAGGTTATATCTATTTTTGAAAAGAGATTCTGGGCTATTCAAACAAGTACACTATCAACTGCCATGCAAATAGGATATTTATATTTGTAACATACAAAATTTAATTAACAGTGAAAAAGAATAAAGCCATTAGAAAAATATTCTTCAGGGGAGCCTGGGTGGCTCAGTCAGTTAAGCGTCTGCCTTCGGCTCAGGTCAGGATCCCAGGGTCCTGGGATCGCACCCCACATTGGACTCCCTGCTCAGCAAGGAGTCTGCTCCTCCCTCTTCCTCTGCACCTCCCCCCCTCCCCGGGGCTTGTGCTCTCTCTCTAATAAATAAAATCTTAAAAAAAAAAAAAAGAAAAAATATATTTTTCAAATGTTACTTATCTTTGAGATATATAGAGAGCAAAAAATCCAGATTTTATTGTATTTGCATATCTTTTAGTAATACACATTGTTGTTATAAAGGGAAGATTAGTTCTGCTAAACTTAAAAAAAAAAATATCTGATTGTTGTAAGCATAGGTGACTCCAGCGCAAAAACTGAGATTTTTATTGTCCATAAAACTGCTTAAAGTTCTGGAGCTTATTCTAATGTTTCTCTAACACAGAGCTAAATAGTCTACTAGCTCTTTCTCTCTTTTCGGTATTTCAGTACATTATAGCTTCCCTAGGTGTACCCAAGAAGACACAAACACATGTAATTTGTGTGAGACATCATGAACTAATCCTATCCCTCTCCCTAATGCATCAGTTTTTATGTTTTGTAAAGTTTTCACTTGATATTAACAATGAGTGATAAAAATATTTAATTTTCAATTAATCTATAGCACTAATAATGTGGATTCTAACATAAAGTATTAAGCTATGTTACTAAAAAACAAGACTATCAACTCAAAGAACAAATCCTTAAACTAGTTTAATGTGTGTCACTCTCTGTATAATCCACTAAGCATTAAGTAGAAAGCATTTTTCCAAAATGTTGGCTTTAGAATAGAACCTGGAATTTGCTCATTTTTAATCTTCAATTTTATAAATCTAAAATTCTCCTCCCTACTCACAAGAGAGGGTCATTTATCTATAAGATAACATGTGATTTAAGTCAGCTGTCTTCTGATCATGTGCACTGTGGTTAAATTACAGATCCAAAGTTATTTTTTAATCATCTGAAATGCTTTTAAATTCAGAGAATACAGTTGGAAGAAGATTATGTTGAATTCTAGGAAAAGCCTCTTCCTGGTACTTAACGAAAAGCAAGGTGAATCAAATTTCAGTTTGAGTGCCGTAAACCAAAATAGGCAAACTGCATCTCGGCTTTCAAAAATCTTTGCTTGAAGAATCATAGTGTTCAAATTTGGAAAACCTGCTGAGTTTTCCCTATCTGGCATAAGAGGTCAATTTTGGCATTTTTCCCAGGGAAATGTTGCATGGAGGATTTGATAAAGGAGTTTCATATTGGGCTATTTCCCAAACGCTTAGAGAAGATATATTTCCATTCTAGACCAGAGAGGCACAGAGAAAGAACAAGGAAAAAATTAACTGTGTTTTGAACAATCAGGATAAAATCAAGAAATATAAACTGAACAACATCACATCATTCTGAACCACAAAAATGTGCTCAGTCCAAAATTCCATTTCTCTATCCAGAAACATGTGCATTATCCTTGAAAGATCCCCCAGAATCCCAGAGCACATCCCTTCCTAGCTCAACAAGCTCCCCTGAAGGTATTTTTTAAATTAACAACAATATGATAATTATAAATTGATTGAAAATAAATAAGAGAAATACTTTGCTTAAAATCAGGAACAGGGCGCCTGGGTGGCTCAGTTGGTTAAGCGACTGCCTTCGGCTCAGGTCATGATCCTGGAGTCCCGGGATCGAGTCCCGCATCGGGCTCCCTGCTCAGCAGGGGGTCTGCTTCTCCCTCTGCCCTCTTCCCTCTCGTGCTCTCTGTCTCTCATTCTCTCTCTCAAATAAATAAATAAAATCTTTAAAAAAAAAAAAAAAAAAAAAAATCAGGAACATATTCAGCATCATTACATGAGAATAATCCGTGAGCACAATAATAAAACAAAAGTGAATGGCATTATGTCAGAGATGTGCAACTGTGAAAATTTATGCCTCAATACAGCATTCACTTTCTTCCCAGGTTCTTGGGAGAAAAAATCAAAAATAGAGGGAAGGTGATTAGAATGCACATTACTCTGTGTAACATAGACTACAACTCAGTCTTTTTGTATCTAGTAAAATTCTCTTGACGTTATAAACTTAACCATCAATATTAGAAAATTTCAATAAGCAGGTTTGACAAGTTCCCAATATCTCAAGATATCTTTAACATTATCTTATCCTACTTTTGCCCCACTATACTGGTAGAGAGAAGACATAATTTCTTCAGGCTCACATAGCTAAATGCAAGAGCACTGACTAGCATACTATTTCCCACATTGATATGATCTTGAAGACAATAGCACTAGATTAAAGATGTTGAAAAAATTTCTATCTCTAATTCACTTCTTTGAGTCCTCAGTCCTGTATTTCCAGCATCTTCATGAATTAACAATAGGCCTGCAGAGTCAACATATTCCAAAATTAAATTCATTTTTCCTTTCTCCCAAATAAAGCTCTTTCTCCTCCTATATTATCTCTGGTAGAAAATGGTATCACCATTCATCTAGTCTTCAGTGGAACACCACAGCGATTATCCTAGACATTCTCTTTTCCTTTATCTCATATGATAATTTGCTCCTTTCTCCTGTCTCTCCTTTTCCCAAGTTTCTCATCAGGTGGTTAGGCTTCTATCCAATCCATAGCTGCTTCTGAGTTCAAGTCACCATTATTCTTAACCTTTTAATTGAAAATAACTCCTAACTGAATTTTTGTCTCTATTACCTCTTTGATCCATTATCCATTCAACCCTGAAAGTGTATACTTTTTAAAATGTAAGTCTTATTGTGCCATCCCTTGGTCTGGAATTTTCTATAGGGGCATCTCCTCACGACTTTTCTACCAATTTCTCAATGTCCATTCAATGATCTTGAAGAGGAATTCACATAAAACAACTAGCCCATTATTTGGAGAAGGCATTCTGTTATTTTCTAAAAAGCTTGTCCATAAAATATGTAATTTTTGCTTTAAGGAAAGCAAATTAAAATGTACAAATTAAATAGTATGTTTTTTAATATTTTATTTATTTATTTGAGAGAGACACACAGCAAGAGATGGAACACAAACAGGGGAAGTGGGAGAGGGAGAAGCAGGCTTCCCGCCAAGCAGGGAGCCCAATATGGGACTCGATCCCAGGACCCTTGGATTATGACCTGAGCCAAAGGCAGATGATTAACTACTGAGCCACCCAGGTGCCCCAAAATTAAATAGTATTAAGAGAGTAAAAGATACAAATGCACTGATTTTCCCAATTGTTGACTCTAATATGTTGGCTTTTGTTTACTGCATTTTTGTTTTATTTTATTTTTTTCATTATCCTGGAAATTATCTCCAAAACCATACATAAAATGTTCATATAGCTATTGCTGATTTTTCCACTTGATACAATATTGTTTTCCTAATATAAAATATGGTGGTTATGATTCAATTACCTCCTGTTGTGCTTTTCATATTCCCCATTCTTCCCAAATTATGCCAAATTTTATTTCCAGCTTCCCTATTCATTATTTATATAAATTTGCATATTTACTTAAATTTTGTTTTATAACCTATCTACTGAAGACATTATTTCTTTATTTTTCATGATGTTAGCTAATACAATGCCCCATGTACTTCTATGTTTTATTCACCATTTTCCATAAATGCTTCTGACATTTATTCTTTTTGTTACTGTAAACTGAGTTCAATTAACAAATATTTATTGAACACATACTATGCAACACAAGGATAACAGTATTTCATCATGTTTCAAGTTGCTGCTAAAATCCTATAATTCACAGGACAGCCCAGCCCCCCACACTAAAGAATTATCCAACCCCAAATGTCAATAGTGTCAAGATTGAGAAAAACTGCACCAAGGTCATATAACTTCCATATTATTTTATTTATTACAGTGAATCGACTTCCTTCTTTCATGTCTTTCCCCTTTAAACTTTAGACTTGCTGTTCTACTTCAGTTCATTTATTTTCTAAGCTAATTGCACTGTTAACAGCTGGATTTCTAAATTTTACTCAAGTTTTACATGATGTGTTTTGCATCCCATGTCTTCCTCTTTCCTGTATTTTATCTTAAGTTTGCTGGAGTACATTCTAGAAAATCACTTTAGGAGGTTAGTGGTAAACTTTAGGAGTCCATGCATATCCAAATATGTGTCTCTGTTGTACTTGCCCTTGATATTTTGCAAGGAATCGCCTTTTCCTTTGGAACTTAAAATGACTTTTTCCCCCCCACTGTCACATTCAGTTTTGCTGACGAGAAGTCAAATACCATTCTAATTCTCATTTCTTTGTGAATAATCAGCTTGTTTGGTCTCTGTGTATTTTTGGAAACTTTTTAAATATCTTTTCTGCTCTGAAATTTCATGAGGGATGTGCCTAGCTGGGAATTTTCCATTCATCCTGCTTTGTCCTTGATGGACTCTTGTGTGTGGATGATTCACATCATAATTTAGCTCTAGGAAGTTTTGTTTTTCTATTCCTTCCCTTTCTTCCCCTTTGTTTTTTACTATCTTAAGAAAATCTGTTCAACTCCTATTAGAAATTAAATACTGAATCATACAGGCTCTTCAGCAAGGATGTCATTGAATCCCAATTATACCTCTTATTATCTGAGAGACATTGTACAAGTTACTTTACCTCGGTGTGCTTCAGTTCTTCAATCTGTAAAATGGAGACCACAATAGCACCTACTTCATAAGGTAACTGTAAGGATTGTGTTGGCATGCATTAAAAAAAAATTAAAAGTTTATCTGGCACAGAACACTTATTAAATGTTTTTTATCATTTTCAGGGTGCCTGGGTGGCTCAGTCGGTTAAGCACCTGACTCTTGATTTCAGCTCAAATCATGATCTCAGGGTCGTGGGATCAAATGCCTTGTTGGGCTCCATGCTCGGCATGGAGCCTGCTTAAGATTCTCTCTTTCTCTCTCTGTCTGCCCCTGTCCCCTCACTTGCATGCACATATGCTCTTTTTCTCTTTCTATAAATAAATAAATAAATAAATGTTTTCTACCATTATTTGTATATGTTTTGTATACTATAGTATCTCCATAAATAAATAAATAAATAAATGTATGTTTTCTACCATTATTTCTATATATTTTGTATACTATAGTATCTCCATAGGTCAATGAAAAATATTTCTGGGCATTGCAAAATGATAATTACACAACTTTTCTCCCAGATAAGATTAGATAGCAATTGGCAAAAACAATACACATGTAATTTACTTATTGCTTCTGTGTTTCTATAAATATCAGACTGTCAATATGATCACAGATCCACTTTAATTATTTCTTTGCAAAACCATTCCAGGGGATTGTGAAAAGAAAGCTGGGGTGAATGAATCTCTCCATTGACAGATGCAGATGAGCTAGCTACCAGGTGCAGATGAGCTACACATACACACATATGTGTGTGCATGTACACACACATACAAAGAACAAAAACTCACACAATTCAACAAACCTCAACAATACCATCCCTTCTACATCAACTGCATTAAGAATGTTCAATTGAACATTCTCTTTCCCCTTTGACACCCATTTTTCAGAACGCTCCCCCCATCTGAGGAAAGAGCATAGTCTTTGCATCAAAAGACTTAAGTTCCCATCTTATCTCCTTCATGTACTACCTATAAAGTCCTAAGTAAGTTACCTCCCAAGTATTCAGTTTTCCTGTAGTTTATGAAATGCAGTTAACCCAAATGGTGTGAATGAGATAGGCAGTACACACATGTACAGGGCAGATAGTAGATATGCAAGCTTACTCTCTTCTTTTCTAAGCCTTATTTCATGTAAATTAACTTATTAGAGAAAGAATGAGATGAAGAGTGATCATAGACTATAGCTGAACCTACACATAAACTTATCTAATTTGGTTCTACACCTATAATTCATAAGTGAATATGGTGTAATCACATATTTTACATTTCTCTCTTTATATTTCACTTCAACCCACACTATTTAACATTTCTTTCATGTTTCCTCTTGTTAAGTTTTAAATGCTCATGATAAGCAAGATATATGGAATGTTTAGGTTCTAATGTGAAAATTTCTATCACTTTTAACCTGTGAGAAATATTTATCTTTCCACAGAATCATAATATTGAAAACACCGGTTTCCTGCTTAAAAGAACTGCTTTTTCTTTTCCTCAATAGGAATTCTTGATATTTTGGCACAAATATATGGAAAAAAATAAAATATAGTTGGATGATTCCCAGAAGGAGAAATATTTGACAAGCTTATTCTGTTAATAGTAATTAACTTAAGATGCAAATTTTAAGATCACTCTCTATATAATAAAATCTCTTTGGCTAACCTCAAAGTATTAAGTGATTATAATTTTAATGGAAAATTTCTGGCAAAATATTCACCATTGGCTTGTATAATGTCCCAAAGAAGGTCTTTTAATACCACCAAAGGGAGAAGGTTAAAGTCAATTGAAAGTGCCCTTCATTTTCCTGGAATGGTGCCTAGCTCTTGGAAAGCAATTTACAAAAGGCCTTTCTTTCTACTATAATCTTTTTTTTTCCTTCCTGATGACTCTTTTATTTTAATGCTTATATAGAGTGCCAGATAGCCACTTAATGCAATGTTCTGGTGCATTAGGCAGTGTTCATGAATGAGTGAAAAGATCTAAGATATGGAGAATGTGAAGATTGGGAAGGACACGGAGACAGGACCTAGTACCACTGCCAGTCTCGTTTATTAATAGCAGCTGAAGAGATCTGTTGCTTTTGCAAAGGGAGGCATTGACCACCTCGTTTGTTAAAACAATTCCACTCAAAGTAACCACCAGTTAAGTAGCATGTTTTCACTCCACCTGCTCCCCCTCCTTTTTTAACCTATACCCACAGATCAGAGCATCACAACTACTATAAAATTCCTTAGTTGACTTCTCTGAAAACTGTCAAATTCCAGATTTGTCATTTTTCTCAACTAATATTTTATTTAAAGGAGGTAGGACAAAAACATAGAATTTCAGTTATTCACCACAGTGGTGTATTAGTTTCCTACTGCCATTGTAAAAAATAACCAAAATTTATTGACTTAAAATAATACAAATACATTCTCATAGTTCTAGAGGTCAGAAGTCTAAAATCAATGTGCTGGAAGGACTATGCTCTTTCTGGAGGATTCAGAGGAGAATCTGTTTTATTGTTTTTTGTTTTTTTATCTTCTAGAGGCTGCTTGTACTTCTTGACTCATGCCCCCTTCCTCCATCTTAAAATATATCACTTCATCCTATGTTTCCATCATCCTCTCCTTTTTTTCATCTACGGTCAAATCTCCCTCTGCCTCCCTCTAATAAGGGCACATGTGATTACATCAGACCCATCTAGATAGTCCAGGATAATCTTCATATCTCACAATTCTCATAATCACAACTGCAAGGTCCCTTTCATCACATAAGATAACATAGGTTGAGGGAATTAGGACACGGAACTCTTCGGCAGACCGTTATTCAGGCCACCACAAGTAGAAGTGAATATTTAGATTCCACGAGGCATTCAGACAAGCTTCAAAAATTATATATTTGCCAGAGCATTAGACTTATTTATGTAGAAATATGAGAACTTACACTATCTACAAGATCTTCCCATAAAGAAAACTACTCATCAAAATGATTAAGCAAGATGAGTATAAAAACATATAAAAACTTAAGAATAGAAATAATAAATCCAAAATAAAAATACATACTCACACTTGAAAAGTAAGGATTTCAATATGATTCATATAATTATTACTTCCAAAGTTCCTTTTTTGTTATTTAAGAAAGTAGTTTGGGGGCACCTGGCTGGCTCAGTTGGTTAAGCTTCTGACTCTTCATTTCGGCTCAGGTCATGATCTCAGGTTTGTGAGATGGAGCCCTGCTTCAGGCTCTGCGCTGGGAGTGGAGCCTGCTTGGGATTCTTTCTCTCCCTCTCTTCGCCCCTCCCCAACTTCTCTCTCTCTCTAAAACAAACAAACAAAAAAATAGTTTTCACCTAAGGGCTTGGCTATTTATAATAAGTGATATATTTTAGGGGCGCCTGGGTGGCTCAGTCAGTTAAGCATCTGCCTTAGGCTCAGGTCATGATCCCAGGGTCCTGGGATCGAGCCCCACATCGGGCTCCCTGCTCAGCGGGAAGCCTGCTTCTCCCTCTCCTACTCCCCCTGTTTGTGTTCCCTCTCTCACTGTCTAATAAATAAATAAAATCTTTAAAAAATAATAATTGATATATTTTAGCTGCTAAAATAAGTTATATGGATTCCATATAAAAATTTAGATATTTTATAACTCTTTGAGAATGATTTTGTTAAGGTCTTTTTGGAGGAAACATCTTAAATGGCTCAGGGTCCTATTTACAAATGTCTGGAAGATCAAATAACTTTTACCAGTCAGTCATATTTTTTAAAAAAATGTATTCAACTTAAAACCAAAACTAGATATTGTGATTGAGCTGAAAACGTTCTGATTTCCAGGAGAGTGCTATGTTCAAGGCCACTGAAATCAATTCTCCAGATAAACTTGGAATTTAAAGGTCAAATAAAGAGTTCATATTGAATAAATTACCAAGAGTGTTTCTCTTTTGGTTTGCACCAACTACTATGCTGAATAAAGGTTTAAATTAATAGTATCATAAAATGATAATGATGTTGATAATAATATTACTAGGTGGCATTTTATACATACACATGCACAAACACACACACATGTATATCCATGGCATTTTAAAAAAAGATTTCCACATACAATATTGAATCTGGATATGAAAATAATGCCATAGATAAATGCAGCTCAGAGACAGCATATATCAAATTGCATAGTAAATGCAAAGACCAAAGTAACCAGTAGTATGCAGTCCTTTTATCTCCTATAGATCTAATTTGGAATACAAGTTTTTGCAATGTGCCTCCAGCAATTACCTGGAATTGATACATATCAGTATCATGAACACTAAGTTTGGTAGGAGCCTTACAAAAAACAGCATATTTGGTGAAAGATTTAAACACCAAAAGACATAGGTTCAGGTCCAATTCCTGTTCTTACTAGCTGTGAACTCAGGAAAACCACTCACCTCTCTTAAAGTCAAATCTATAATTTCTGGGAGAATTTTATAACTTGACAATGGGTAGAAAAGAGGGAAACATATTAGTCCTTATATTCTTGGTTCAGAAATCATACACTCAAAGATGCAGAGTAACTCAAACATTCAACTGGAAATGTAAGTAACTTTTTTCACTAGTCTGCATGCCTCAACTAAGACACTCCACACATCTACAAAAGTTGAATTCATTTTACTAAATCACACAGAATCTTCTGTATGTGTTATCATTATATAAACCAGGCTCACTACCCTGATCTCAAGCAACTGGTAGCTATATAGGCAAGTCCAGGTGATGGTTTCTGCAATCTGATTTATACATCACATTGTACACATGATTTATTTTAAAGGTTATTATCAGGTATGTGGTTTCTAGATACACAGGTCTCCTACTTCTGCTGTTTTTTAATTTTCAGGATGGATGTTCTGTTCCACCCTATTTAGACTTAACCACACCAACCATTAATACTTTCTATCTCTTCCTAGCCTCTTCCTATTCTCTCCTCACACCTCTGTTCTAAAGAAAGTCAAAAGAAAAAAGGCTCCAGCTGAAAGATGCAGATATCACCCAAAATTTCTTCTTCAGTTCATGGCAAACACTATGTATAAAAAGAATCGCAGACATTTTCTGGATGAGATGAGCCTCTGAGTGATTTGCTCTGGATGGAAATTTATTGTACCCAGTCTGTCAACAAAAGTGACAAATTGATGCAGCTGGGAAAACTCAATTCTTTCTCTACCAACAATATATTAGAGAGTCCAGGCATGGATTCATTCGTCTTTATTTCAAAGTTTCAAGCATACTGTTTATTGAAAGAAACTTCACTACTCTATGTGTATATTTGTATATATGCAAATATGTAAACATATATGCAAAATATAGATCAATTGATTGATAGATAAAAATTTTAATTATCATCATAATAACTCAATTTTATTTTAAGGACTTTCTGACAATGTTCTGGTAAGGGAATGGGAATACCAAACTATCAAAAGACATGTTGCCTTTTCAGTCCTAGAATACAACAGCTTGCTCTCTTTTGAGAGATATATTTTCATTTTAAAAAACTTATGATGAGTGAAGGTAATCTTGTCCAAAGCCCCTCTGATGTTCTTCTGAAGCCAGATATGGTAATATTTATTCTCAGAAGAGAACAGGTTGGGAAGAAATCCATATGTAATCATTTTAATTGAGATGTATCTATACTGAATAGTAATTCCAACCAAATATTTTAGATCATAATAAGGGTCTTAAGATACCAGTTTTAATCATTGAGTGCATTCATCATGCTGGTTTTTCAAACCAACAAAATTTAGACAAAAGAAGTCAGCCACTTACAAATCTCTTTGGGAAACAATAAACTCTATGGTTCTTATTTATTCCTATTTATAAGCTTACATTTTCAACAAAGATTAAAGAAAGAAAGAAAGAAAACATTATTTTCTTTTAGATGGGTACTAAATCACAAGTTAATCCATCCCACGTGTGCATGTCTAGGTATTGGGGCTGATATGAAACTAGATTTCAAGCTTTGCGTGATAATAGAGTGTCCTCTCTTATCTGCTACCTTTGTTCTGGATAGAACAATAGCCTTCAGTACCACCAACCCACCACATCAGGTAACAAGGCAGGAATTGTGGTAATTTACTGAGTCAGTATTGAGTGTTTCGGAGATCGTAAACAAAATTGGTTAGAACTGTAGATGCGTGTCCTTTTGAATAAGTTCATGGTTCCTTGTCCTAACAGCTGTCTTTGGTAAAAGCTACAGCATCCAATTTCCCAAGAAATCACATTTTTGCATTTAACAAATATTACAATAACCAAAAATCAAAATCTGCTTATAAAACTGAAAATATGAAGCAGAAATATTTGGACTATTTAGAATAAATTCATTCTATTAGCAAAATTGAACTTTTTTTTGAGAGAGATAGGGAGAGAGGGCTAGCGTGAGGGGAGAGGGGCAAAAGGAAAGAGAGAGAGAATCTTAAGCAGGCCCCACACCCAGAGCAGAGCCTGATGGCTGGGGGGAGGTGGGCCCAATCGCACAACCCTGAAATCATGACCTGAGCCAAAATCGAGAGTCCGATGGTTAACCGACTGAGCCACCCAGGCACCCTGTAAATAACCACAGGCTTTCTTAAAACATTTTAACCTTTTTATTTTATTTTTTTTTTATTTTTTTTTTTAAAGATTTTATTTATTTATTTGAGAGAGAGAATGAGATAGAGAGAGCATGAGAGGGAGGAGGGTCAGAGGGAGAAGCAGACTCCCTGCCGAGCAGGGAGCCCGATGCGGGACTCGATCCCGGGACTCCAGGATCATGACCTGAGCCGAAGGCAGTCGCTTAACCAACTGAGCCACCCAGGCGCCCCGATTTTAACCTTTTTAATAATCAGTATTGTGATCTCTCCCAAATATGCATGTAAACAAGATTGGCATTAAATGTAAGTACTCAAGGGGTGCCTGGGTGGTGCACTCAAGTTAAGTGTCCGACTCTTGGATTTCAGCTCAGGTCGTGATCTCAGGGTCCTGAGCTCAAGCCCCATGTGTGGCTTCACGCTAAGCACTGAGTTTGCTTGAGATTCTCTCTCCCCTGCCCCTCCTGCTTGTGCTTGCACGCTCTCTTTCAATTTTTAAAATAAATAAATAAATCTTTAAAAAAAATAAGTACTCAATTATTTGATAGGAAGTACAAAATCTAATTTTGGTTTTAGCTATGATTTCATAGTTTCCAGGAGGCTCTCTTACCCACTCAAATCTCTCTCTAATATGTTCACCCATTTGATTTAAAGAAAGGAAAGGAAAAAGGGAGGGAAGGGCAAGGAGGTAAAGGAAGGAAGGAAGGAGGGGAGGAAGGGAGGGAGGGAGGGAGGGAGGGAGGCTGGTTGGTGGGTTGTATTCCACAATCAGAAATAAGGTTTGATACTCACTAAAAATTGATTATAAATGGTTGTTGTATTTTTTACTTTAAGCATTTTTTTAAATATACGAAATGAATAAGAGAGTACTGGTACATGAAAGACTTTCATGAGCAGTTATAATTGACAGCATCAAATACTGATATCACCTACCCAACAGTTTTGCCTAGGCTCAAGAAAAGAAAAACACCAGCCAATTCTTGAGATTCTTGGTAAGATGAGAAAGTAATAAAATTCATCAGCAATTATTTTAAAATACCATTAGAAATTCAGAATAAGACTATTACATTTTTTAATTGCATAGGCATTTTTGGCTTTTAATTTAGAAAACACTTGTTAATGGTTTGCCCTATGTCAACCCAGTGGCCAGAATTGGCATCACATTCATTTGCAAGAATCTAGGATAGGAAGTCCATTTTTCCAGCAGAGCAGAATTGACATTTCTCTTGAGTGTGAATATTCACAGGAGAACATGCAGACAGGAGTTACCCTCTTTGTCCCCAGTAGGTACCAGTTAAAATGTAAGGGCAGAGATTCACATTGGGCAAGTGTGGGAGCTACTTTGTCATAGAAGTCTCATTCTTCACAAAAGCCAATATTGCATTATAGGCCAAGGGATTCCCCCAAGAAATGTGCTCAATTACAAGATGCACTTACACTCAAGGGAACCCAAGGTATGGTTCCCATCACATATTTACAATGCACCCAGTCCACGGTCATGTACCAATCAGAAGATGTCTTTACTATAAATACTAATCACTCATTATTATCAGATTTCCAGGTGAACTAGCAAAAGGAGCAAGTGTGTTCTTAATCAAAAGCCTATACAGAAAAATATGTTTGGCCATTTTCTGGTATTTATTCTGAAAATCCTTTTGCTATTGATTATGATTGATTGTATTTTTAAATCATAAAAATAACATATACTCACCTGCACTCCAGGGAACCTAATATGTACCACATTTGGGAAGTGAGAGAAAAAAGAATGTATCTATAATCCTACCAAATGGATACACCACTGCTTGGATTTCTTATTTATTTCTTATTTCTTTTTCAGCCCTATTAAATGTGTTTTACATAATGGAAACCATTATTCTCAGCATTTTCCAGCTTGTTAATATATTTTAGCTCATTATTATATCATAAATGATTTCCCTGACATTAAAATGAATTATAAATCATTTAATGGTTGCATATTTCATCATGTAGATATATAAAATCTGTTGATTCCTGTCAAATTTCTAACATGCAGGTGCTTTTCTACTATTTTCAATAAATATTTGCAAAATTTCACAAAATATATTCGAGTCCTGTGTCTCATTTTAATTTTGAAATATAGTAACACAAAACTCTTTATGTAAGTGTATATATGTGTATGTGTGTGTGTGTGCATATTTAAAATCTATAGGTTTGGGCTTAAGGAATGATATTGAATAGACTACCAGTGTACCCACAAAGTAGAAAATCACCAATATACTTCAAGCCCACCATATGCCTGATCCGTCTTCGCCTTCCATACAAAAGGTAACCTCTGTCATTAATTCTGTGTTTATGATCATTTGTACTTCCTTATTGTCTTTGTCAGGTTTATATTCCCTAAAGAATGCATTGCGTAGGTTCGCATGTTTTAAACTTTATATTAAAAAAGTAATGTTTTGGGGGTGCCTAGATGGCTCAGTCAATTAAGCATCCAACTCTTAATTTCAGCTCAGGTCATGATTTCAGGGTTCTGTGATTGAGCCCCACATCAGGTGCCCGGTCAGCGGGGAGTCTGATTGATATTCTCTCCCTCTCCTCCCCCTCCTGCTGCTCATGCATGCTCTCACGTGTGTGATCTCTCTCTCTCACTCGCCAATAGGGGTGCCTGGGTGGCTCAGTCAGTTAAGCGCCTGCCTTTGGCTTAGGTTGTGATCTCAGGGTCCTGGGACTGAGCCCCACCTCAGGCTCCCCACTCGCTGGGGAGTCTGCTTCTCCCTCTTCTTCTCCCTCTGCCCCTAACCCCGCTTGTGCTCTCTCGCTCTCTAATAAATAAATAAAATCTTTAATAAATAAATAAATAAATAAATCTTTAAAAAACAATAATTTTTTTTGGTGAGACTTGCTTTTAGGCTTGTCCTCATGATTTTTATATTCATCCTTATTGATACATGTGTCTAAATTCATTTGTTTTCACTCCTGTTTAGTATGAGCCGCATTATTTTATCATAATTTATTTATTCACTTTGTCATCCTGAAAATTTTTTCCCCAGGTTTCTAGTATTATAACTATTATTGCAAATAATGCTAAGCTATAAATATTTAAAAGAATTAGAAGTTTTTTAAGTATTAAAAAGTATTTGCTTAGTGTTATTTTCAATTCTTTTAGTTGTGAGCTCTCACTTTGTTATGCCTTTTGTAATTGCCTTGTAGCTGGATTTTTTTTTTTTTTTAAAGCCCTTACTCAATATCATTGTCTATTAACTGGAGATTACATTCATTTTGATAACTGATATATTTGGATTTAGTTCTATTTCCTGTTTTGCTTTCTATTTATTCTACATCTCCTATGATTCTTTATTTTTCCTCTTTTTGAGCAAGCATTTGAATAACTAATATTAATCTTTTTCTTATGACTTGCTTCTCCCTTTATTAGATCAGAAAGTATTTCTTTTTATTTCCTCATTTTATCTCCAGACATTGTAACATGTCAATTTTTTAAACAAAGACAACATTAATCAATATCTTTATCCTGCTCCTCCTCAATATCTTTGACTATAGTCATCTTTTTTATTAAATGCATTCAACAAAGCACTCCAGTATTCTTTTAGGTTATAAGGATGAATAAGACATGGTCTGTATCCTCTAAGAATGAGCAGTCTTCTGATAGAGTTATACAAAAAGGTCTTTCCTGTTCATAGAAATAATCGAAATGAGAGTGGGGTGGAAAGTGTCTTAGGAGAAGAATACTCCATCCACCCTGAAATATAAATAATTCCTGCAGGATTTGATGTCTGGATTGGTTCCTTAAAATGATGAGGAAAAAAGATACAGAAACAGTTCACAAAGAGATGTTTCAAGCAAAAAAAGAATGCATAAGAATGAGCTCAGACATCAAAAACTGCAATCTAGGAGTAGACAATGTCCAAGTGTATTAAAGGTGCTGAAGCATAGAGAATAGATCATTAAGTGCCAGATTTTTCTAGAAGAAAGCAGAGAGGAAGTAAAGAGACTCCAGCAATTTAGGACACCTGATAAATCCAGAGCACCTGGAATACTAGAAGGGAAATTGCTAGGTCAAAGGTATAAATGATGTTAATTAAAGTTTTTGATACATTTCAGATAGTTTTCATAACTGGATTTTATAAATATATTTGCCATTTTCCTGATGTTCCTCCTATTCCCTTCCATCTCCCCCTTTAAGGCCAACTTTCCTGGCCTGTATTTAAAGTATCAGCCTTCTCCGATTTAGTACCATATATTTTAGAGGTGTCAAAATGAATTCAAAATTCCTCCCTTGTCCTAGGAATTTCCCCATCCTCATTCCCTGGAGCAAGGAAGGCCAGCACGCCACTTTATAATGTGTGACTCTGAGCACCAGGTCATGGTTGTTAAACTCAGCAAACCATCCAACACTGTCTAAACCGACCATCTTTCCTTTCCCAGAAATCTGGGGTTCAGAAGAATAATAATATGGGTCAGACTCAAATTCTGTATGTACCTGGACCTATAACATACACATTCATTAACTGTAACACTGTCATGTCACACAATGTAGAAGAAGGGGAGTAGGGTGGGGAAAGAATGTCTATTTGGGGTGGACGGGCATTTCAGAGAACTCAGGTCTAGTACTATAGTAAGACTGGTAGGTCTAGAGAGCAGATACACAGAAGAACAGAGAACCTTGCCAGACTTAATCCTTTTCCAAGACCACTATCAATCTATTCTCAGTAGTGTAGCCAGATTAATTTCCCTAAAACTCAAATGGCTTTGCCATTTTCCTGCTTGGTAACTTGTCCATGATTCTCTGTTACCTTTAGGATAATCGCCAAGCTCCTAATGTTATATATAGTCCTTCCTATCTTTTTCTTCCTTATTTCCCAGCCTCAACCCTCAAGGACACTCTCTTCACTCACTAAAATCCAGGCATGCTAAATGTGCCATGCATTCTTTCACTTCTAGAACGTTACAGTTTCTGTTCTCTATGCATGTTTATTCATGACATCAATTTCAGTTTACTTTTCGGGACTCTGCTCATGACCTCTCCTCCCAGAATCCTGTCCTTAAACACCAGACTGTGGTCTCAGAGAACTCTAAAAATTTCCTTTAGTAGTTACCATATCACACTTACATTTTCTATATATGTGTACATGCATGTTGAGCCTACTAGCCTACAAAAAATCTGTAATACCTGATTTTACTAAACAGATGTAGTTCATACCAGGGTTTATGGATTGATGGGGTGGCGCACTGCATGGTCTTTAGGAACCCATTTGCTTCTGCAACTGAGCACTTCATGTAGTGCACAATCTGCAACCATGAATAATGGAACTATTGGTCTGTTTTTCTCCACAGAACTGAACCCCTCCCTGCCCCAAAATGGAAGGTGATTCACTTAGTTTTGTAAAAGTAATACCTAGCAACACTACCCAGTGAAAGCAGGGATTCAGTTTGTTTCTTGAATTACTGATGGGTGAAAATAAGATTACTATTCAGTCTACTTATTTCATTTGGTACATCTTTGATTACAAGTGATTTTCTGAAGTTGATAAAACATTTATTAATTTCTGATGAATTATGGGACTTCTTCCTTTTTGATCAGTATGAACTTTATGTATAAATGATATTAACCTTTAATTTGTCATGTATGTTGCATGCAGTATTTTTCTAGTTTTCTATTTGCATTTTAATTTTATGATCTTTTCACAGACAAAATATTTCAAAAGCATCATATCTGATATATCCTTTTGTGATTTTTCCCCTACTTTTATGATGAGAAAATCTTCTCAACTCATCTTACAGAAAGAAGTATATTTGTATCTGTTTCATTCCTTTTTATTTAATCTTGCAACTATCTGGGGTTTGTTTCACGCTGTGCTGCAACTTAAGGCGTAAAATTACTTTTGTTGCAGAGAAAATAATAACCAGTTTGTTTCAGAATCAAACTAAGAGGGAGAGCCTTTATCTGTCCAACCACCTAACTTCAGAATGCAAGTGAAGAGTATGTTTCACTTTTCCAAAATTGTGTTTTTAAGTTATGAAAACCACCATTGGCTGGACCCTGAGGCTATGTGTTCAAAAACCCAATGTGTTGTAAGCTCTTACTGTTTCCATATTCTTTTTAGCACTTTTATTTTTTGTTGTTGTTATAGTGTTTCTAAGAAATTGAATAAAGTAAATTATCATGTTGCTTTGCAAGAAAAAGAGCCTGCATGTGATGTCTGAGGTAGATCCAAGAATAAAAAATTGTATTTCAGTTCCCTGCTCTTGCCAGGATCACATATTTTAATCTAGAGACTGTTCTGCCTCCCAACACAATGTTAAATGCTAATCCCTCTGAAATCAGGGGAAGGGCATAATCTTCTAAATTCCACTGAAGGAAAGAGAAAATATTCCAGATAGATATTCCAGCTAGGTCAAATGAACATAACCAAACTCAAGAATAAATACTTCAAAATTGTGATTTTTAAATTAGTTTTTGTGAACTAACATATCAAAATTGGAGTCAAACATTAAAACGTAAGTGACTACATTGGGCTGTTATTGTAGGCTTTTAAGGCTAATCTCTGCCATCAGGTGTGTGCCTGATATCTGGTGTCAGGCAGATTGGGCTTGCTGGTTTAAAATGGGTTCCTAGGTCCTATGTGATGACTGGGTCCTCTTTCCACCTGCACAATCATTCTCCAGCAGGCTAGCCCAGGCTAGTCCACATGGGTAGTTCCAAAGGCATGAGGCTGGAAACTGCAAGACCTCTTGTGGCGTAGGCTTGAAACTGTGGCAATGTTACATTTGCACATTCTCCTGATCAAAGGTTTGACCAGATACAAGACTGGGGAAACTGAACCCACTGCTTGATTGGCAACACTGCAAAGTATGATGGCCATTTTTGCAATTTACCACAAAGATATGTGGCTTCTGTTTCATCCTAGGAATCTCTTCCTTGCAGGTGGGATGGGGTGAGGAAGTCTTCAAGTGAAGCAGAAAGGATCTCATTATGACCTTGGCAGGCCCTATCCCACATTTCGCTTGTTGGCCCCTTCCTCCACTAAAAAAAAAAAAAATTCTATTATTCTATTTGTGTAAAGATAGATATCAAGAGTATATTCTTCAGTGAGACTGCAGTAAAAATTATCATGGGCCTAAGACACTGTGTATAATGTGCCCTTTTGCTGGGGACAGAGAGAAGAGACTTCCAAATCATCCTCCTTTACTCTTTCACTAATCTCCTTTCTGTCTTTATGAATTTGTCTATTCTGACATTTCACATAAATGGAATCATACAATATGTATTTTGTATCTGACTTCTTTCATTTAGCAGAATATTTTCAAGGATCATCTGTATTACAGCATGTTTAAGTGCTTTATTCCTTTTTATGGCTAAATAATATCCCATTGTATAAGTACACTGCATTTTGTTTATCCATTCATCATCGTTTATCATCCATCAGTTGATAGACATTTAGGTATCTACTTTTTCCCTAATTTAAGTCATGTTCAAATAAGCATGCAGGGAGAAGTTTTTGTGTAGACACGTTTTCATTTCTCGTAGAGATATATATAGGTACAGATACAGATGTAGACACACACACACAGATACACATACACACCTTAGAATGGAACGTTTCACTGCTTTAGGAATTGCCAGACTATTGTCCAGAGGAGCTGCACTGTCTTACAGTCCCATGTGCAGTTTATGTGGGTTCTGATTTCCCCACATCGCTTATTATTATTCTTCACCAATACTTATTATCTGACTTTTTTATTATAGCCATCCTAGTGGGTAGACAGTAACTCACTGGGATTTTAATTTCCATTTCCCTGATCAATAACCATGCCTAGCCTCTTTTCATGTGCTTCTTGCCATTTCTATATCTTCTTTGAGGAAATACCTACTTAAGTTCTTTTATCCTATTTAACTGGGTTATTTATATTTTTATAGTTAACTTATATAAGATTTTATAAATATATTCTGTATATGAGTCCCTTACCAAAGACATAATTTGCAAATATCTTCACCCATGTATTGGTTGTCTTTTCATTTTCTTGGTTGTGTCCTTTGAAGCACAAAAGTGTTTTAAATTTTCACTGAATCCAATTTATCCATTTTTACTTTTGGAGTCATATTTAAGAACCCATTGCCTAATTAAAGGTCAGAAAGACTTACTCCCATGTTTTCTTCTAGTTTCAGCTTTTACACTATGTTTTTGATTCACTTTGAATTAATTTTTATATATTGTATAAGGTGGGGGTCCAATTTTATTTATTTGCACATGGATATCCAGTTGTTCCAGAACCAAGTGTTGAAAAAACTATTTTTTTACTTGAAGTATAGTTGACAAACAGAATTATATTAGTTTCGGGTATGCAAAATAGTGATTGGACAATTCTATACATTATGCTATGCTCACCAGGGTAAGTGTAGTTACCATCTGTCACCATGCAACGTTTTAACAGTATTGACTGTATTTCCTATGCTGTACTTTTCATTCTTGTGGCTTATTTATAACTGGATGTTTGCACCTTTAAAAACCATTCTTTCTCTCAGGTAATTGTCTTGACACCCTTATCAAAAACAAATTGGCCATGAATGTAGGAGTTTATTTCTAGAATCTCAATTCCGTTCCACTGTTATAAATCTCTATGGCAGTACCACACTAGACTGATTACTGTAGCTTTGTAATAAAATTTGAAATTGTAAAGTGCTAGTCCCCTGACTTTGTTTCCTTTTTACAGAATTGTTTTGGGTCTTCTGGTTCCCTTACATTTTCATATGAATTTTGGAACAGCTGGTCAATTTCTGCAAAAAAAGGCAGCTAGGAATTGATAGGAATTACTTTGAATTTGTAGATTAATTTTGGGAGTATTGCCATCTTAACAATATTAAATCTTCCAATCCATGAATATAATGTCTTTCTACTTATCTAGGTCCTTTAAAAATTTCTTTCAATGATGTTTTATATTTTTCAATGTACAAGTCTTATACTTCTTTTGTTCTAGTTTATTCTTAATGAATTTATTCTTCTTGACACTACTATAAATATTTTCTTATTTTCCTCATGTAGTTTTAAATCTTTTCTGACCCTTAGCTGCTATCTAGAATCAGTTACAACATCAAGACAATTTAGTAAGTATCTAATACGTATATACTAACAACTTTTACACACAATGAAATTTTGAGCTATCATGGAGAATACAGGGATAAATAAAGTGTGTAATAATATGAAAAATATATGTTGATCTCTGGCCCCAGTTCTTTGAACAGAGCTCCTAAAACCCTTGTAATTTCCTGAATAAGAAGAAGAGTAGGAACATCTTTTGTTTGAATCTTTTTTCTAATATTTTTCCTTGGCCCTGGCTCTTGATACAAAGCTCCTAAATCCCTTGAAATGTCCTGGGTGATAAGAGTATCTTTTGTTCTACTGAGGCAACTCTTGGTAGGCTCCTGGATTGCTTCAGGATGGGAGTTGGTCACCAGAAAGACCAACCATGATTAGAAGCTTAGAACTTTCCATCTTACCCCCCACCTTCATGGGAGGGGAGTGGGACTGGAGACTGAGCTGACTGATCATACCAAGGTGATGAGGACCTCATAAAAATCCCAGAAGTACAGGGTTCAGAGAACTTCCAGGCTGATGAACACATCCACGTGCTGTAACTCCCTGGGGACAGAAACTCCTGTGCTAGAGACACCTCTGGACCTCACGCTACGCATCTCTTCATCTCACTGTTCATCTGTATCCTTTATTCTATCTTTTTTCTTTAAGTTTATTTATTAGAGAGAGAGAGAGAGCACAAGAGGGGGTAGGGTCAGAGGGAGAAGCAGACTCCCCACCGAGCAGGGAGCCCGATGTGGGACTCGATCCTGGGACTCCAGGATCATGACCTGAGCCGAAGGCAGTCGCTTAACCAACTGAGCCACCCAGGCGCCCAATATTCTATCTTTTATAGTAAAATGATAAACTTAATTTAGTGTTTCCTCGAATTCTATGAGCCATTCTAACAAATTACTGAATCTATGGAGGGGGTCATGGGAACCCCAAACTATAGCCAGTCAAAACTGAACTGAATTATAAGGACACTCAGCTGGTGTCACAGAGTATTAGTTGATGTGTAAAACATCCACACATCTGGTTTCAGCAGTACTGAGTATGAGAGTAAGAAAGAAACACAGGAATGTTTTTCCAAACTCTTCTAGGACAAAGTCTTCTGCCACATTACATAGCAGAGCATCTGCTTTGTAACAAATGTTTGTGAATAGTAAATAGATGAATGACATAATGATGGCAGTGGGGATAATGATGTTTGCTTTAATCAAAGACAGAATACATAGCCTCTTAGTCTACTCATAACCCTACTTCCTACTTCCTGTGTCCTCTCACTCTATACTCCAAGAATTCCAACTACTTACATCCCCCACAATGTACCATTTCATGCTTGTTTAAGGGCTACCGTACATCAAAGAATATGCCTGGAATACTTTTCTGTCCCCTGCCCAAAGCTCTCCATCTTTGCTTCTTTCTTGCCCCTCTAGTCTTACCCCATCTAACTGCCACTTCCATTTAGAAGGCTTTCTGGACATTTTCAATTGGGGTTAGGGGCCCTCCACTGTTCTCCCATGGTGACTCCCAATTATCCCCATGGTGGCACCATCACAAATTTCTTTGGTTGTCATGCCCACTAGGCTGTCAGCAACTTGAGGTCATGGAACTCTATCTTCACCATCCAGAACAAAGTCTGGTACATAGCAAGTGTTCTCAAATTAATCAAACACAAATGAATAAAATTATCCAGAGCAGTCTGTGTCTTTAGGGCATTGGATTTAATCAACATTTCTTCCTCCTATCCCTCAATTTTCCTGGGGTTTTTTTTGTTGTTGTTCTTCCATTGCATTTATATGCTTTTCTTACTCTATTTTTTTTTTTTAAAGCTTTTATTTATTTATTTGAGACAGAGAATGAGAGACAGAGAGCATGAGAGGGAGGAGGGTCAGAGGGAGAAGCAGACTCCCTGCCGAGCAGGGAGCCCGATGCGGGACTCGATCCCGGGACTCCAGGATCATGACCTGAGCCGAAGGCAGTCGCTTAACCAACTGAGCCACCCAGGCGCCCTTTTCTTACTCTATTTTAATTTTTATTGTCACGTAGCTATTGTCAAACATGGTCCTTGTTGAAAGCATCTTGAAAGATTCCCTCTGACCTTTAAATGGTCATAAAACCAATTAACTGTACATAAAACCATGAGAAACTACTCTGAAGAGTGATGTAACTCACATTTCCAGACCTACTCCCTATCCCCACAACACCAACATACCAACTGGGGTTGAAATAGTATCATGCATTTGGAAAGATATAATTTTTGACTTACTGGATGTAGCAGTATTTCGATATTCTAAAACTATATATAAGATAAATATGTCTTCAAGCTAATCCATTGTTTTACTCTATTCTCTTCTTTTCACCAACATGTTCTCTGAATTGCATATCTGACCCAAGGTTTTCTGACCATGAGACATTAGGCGTGTCATTTTACCTCTCTGACTCCTAGCAATGACATGTGAACACTAACACCAATTCCTCAGGTCATAATGGAAGGAATGGAATTTAAAAAGACATGTAAGCTGTCTTTCCCTATTCCTGGCATGCTGAATATGTACAATGAACTAGCTCCTTTCTCCATCCTCTCCACTTCCTATACAGATACAGCTATGGTCTTCAGTTAAATGTCTGACTGATAGAAACCCTATTTTTTAGTAAGCATGTGGTTGATGGTCACTTTGGACCATTTGTCAATAAAAAATAATTAAGCATACTACAAAGAAAACAAAAATAAATTGATTTCTTACATTCCTTTTCTTTGCTGGTTCTATAAGTGTTATTTAAATCTAAACTAAGAAATTATGACATTCTCTTGGGATTGGCTCTGGTTACTCCTCAATATATGTACCTCCCTTTAGAATGTCAGTGTTGTTCATTGACACTGCCATATTTTGCTCAGAGTTGAGTATTTTCCAAAACACTGCAACCCATTTCCCCTATAAATTATTCTTATTAATGCTGCTATACTAAAATGCCTACATATTGCATTTTTTTTAGTGCGGGGGGCAATTTCAATATTTCAAAGACCCCTATAAATCAAACATAGTGTTGTAAAAACGAAGCAATTTGGCTAGAAAAGCAAAGACATGGTTCCTGTCTGACATTTGCATCAGAAAGTCAGCCAAGCTTCTGAGTGCATTAGTCCATGGAAACAAGAGTCCTCTTATGATAAACAAGCACTCTGGGAGACAGGGTATTATCACAAAGAGGATTATTTATGCTAGTTCCAGAAACAAGAAAAGGGGAAAAATGTAATCCCCTTCAGATCTTGAGGCTGCTGATCAAATAAAAATTTCAAAGTAAAATTTTTGAAAATTGGCTCTGAGAGTGCTTATGGTTTTAGTCAGAAAATAAGTGGGCAGAGGGACCTGGGGATGGGAGAATATTGACAAATAGAAGAGCTAATGCTAAATTCTCTTGAACCAGGATTTTAATTCTCTTAAATATCAGACACTACCCCAAATTCATTACAGACCTCATTGGAAATAAAACCATCTCTGCAGGGAAAAAAATAGACTTGCATATACTCATACAGAAATGCATACTCATTTGGGAATACAGATATGAAGCCCAGACTAGAAAACATATCCCCCCCCAAAAAACACCCAAATATGCCTATTCACAAAATTTGCAAGGATCCTGAGGTCGTAGACAGGCCTAGGGATGAAAAGCAGGACCAGGGATTTAAGCCAAATCCCTAACCTTCAAGAGCATAAAATGTCATTAGGGTTAAAATGCCAAACAAAAATTAATACCTTCTATTTTTTCTTTAACATGGTTCAAGAAAATTCTAACCTGGATTTGTCTCTGGTATTCTTTTATTCAAGACAAGGAAAACTTCTTCTAATATATACAAAGGAGGCATGATTTTTACTTATATCATAAACACATAGAGCAATTTGGGTATTATAGAAAATAGATGAAAAAGTGAGAACAAATAAATCTTTTATATACAGCAGGATAAAAACTGATTCTAGTGGCTGTGGTCACCTGTGGGGAAGTCAAACTCTTTTCAGAAACCACAGAATAACACTGAAACATATCAGAAATGCAGTTTGTCAGCCATGGTTTCAAATCCCAACTTCGTCTGCCGTTTATAAGTTCTGTAGCCCTGGAAAAGATACTTAACCTTTCTGTGCCTCATTCTCTGCATCTTTAAATGGAGGTAACAAATATTTAACATTCAGACTGTTGTTAGTATTTACATAGTCTCTCATTTTAGTATAATGCCAGGCATGTATTAGGCACTCATTCAATGTAATTATTGTACATTAATATAATATAATAGTTGCTTAAAATAATTTGTAGTTTATATTTAATTGAATCAACTTTAAAATAATCTAATTCAAGCTACATTAAATGAGTAACAAAAGATGTTCAAAAGAGATTAAGAATTTGAAAGCACAATTATATGTCTAAAACACTCTTTCATTCCAAACGGTTGTTTATCAGTAAAATTCCTGGGTACTCAAGAGAAAAGGAACCCTTGATGTGGAGCCACAGTAAGACAGATGAGCAGACTGCCCTGCCCAGGTTAAAGGTGCCCTTAGGGGAGATGACAGGTCTGCAGAAACACTCATGTACAATGTTCCTTACAATGGTATAAAACAACCTAATGTCAAGTGAAAAATCCACCCCATCAAGCAGTTGTCTTCATTACTCAGCACCAAACAAATGGGTCTGATAGAAGTTTACCACTGAATTGGCCACCTGCTGTGGTACTCCTGTGTCATAAGGACTCAGGTTTGAAACAATCTTCCATTCTCTGTCTCTGTAATTTTATATCCTAAGTTATATCCTAAAGGACAGGTACCATCTCTGATTGTGAGACAAGAATATGGCAATATAACAAGGGACACTGGCTAATGGAGTGATCTAGGTTCAATACCAGAAGAGAATGGAGCTAATAAAGAACATAATGTTGGAGCTGTTATGAGACTACAATGGAAAGATTAATGTAAAATGCTTAGCACATTCTAAGTTCTCAGGAAGTGTCGGCTAATGTTTGTACAGATAAGTGTACAACAGTATCAACTACTGTACTTAGAAGAGCATATACAGTTATTATTTTAATATTATGTCTAACAGGAGCTTCTGTCAACATGTCCGAGGAATGAGAACCATGACTGGGATCAAATGTCAGAGGTCAAGAACAATGAGGACAACAAGACAGTAATATCCAACAAGGGGATCAAGATAGTGACAGTAAATCACGAAAGGGTATTACTAAGAAACTTCTGTTAGCAAAGAGTAGAAAAGGAGATGGCTTATGCTAGAGGAACACGAATGGGACAAATATAATTCCTATAGCCCATTTCACATCCCTGTTCCTCATTTCAACTTTCAATTACCTGTGCCCCATGAGACCTTTCCTACCTACCTGTATATTGTCTTTTCCTAGGTTATTATACACAACCATGTCCCACACTACCAAAACCCTTCTTTGTGATTTCTAAAATGACAGCTGATAAATATGTTAAAGCTGCCCATGTTGAAGAGATTTTAAGTCTCTGGCCTCCTTCTGCACTCAGGATATAGATTTGTTTTCCCATAGTGTTTCAGGGGAGGGCAGACACAGCTTGATATGGACTGAAATGTATTCCCTCAAAATTCCTATGTTGAAGCTCTAACTCCCAATGTGACTGTATTTGGAGATAGAACATTTAACCTTAAATTAAATGAGTTCTTAATGCGGAGATTTCTCTCTCTCTCTCTCTCTCATTCCCCCTACCCCTCATGCATACAGAGAAGGCAGGCCATGTGAGGACACAACAAGAAGACAGCCTTCTTCCAACCCAAGAAGAAAGGTCTCACCAGACACCAACCTTGCCAGCACCTTGATATTGGACTTCAAGCCTCTAATATTGTTAAAAAATAAATTTCTATTGTTGAAGCCACCCAGTCTGTGGTAGTCTGTTACAGGGGAGAAAGAAATTTTCCTCTGTCCAAGGTTCTTTTAACTGGACTAAGTATTACATTTGCACGAAACAGATTAACAGGAGAAAATCAAATTTCGTTTCCCATATATAAGCAATCCACAGAGACATGAAATTCCAAAGACGGTCAGGCAACAGGAGGCTTGCATGACATCCTGAGCTAAGGAGAACAGTAGGGGTCTCAAAGAGGAAGAAGACCATTAGCAGAAAGGTAAGACAAGATGTCTGGAAAACAAACGTTGCCCTGTTAAACAGATAAGTTTCTTAGGTAAAAGGGAATCTCTGTTAATAGCTCTCTTTCTGGTACAGGCTCTCCTTTCCAAAGTAAATTTAGGTAGTTGAAGGAGATGTTCAGAGCTTTACCGAAATTGCTGGGGTTTGACTGCTTTTGACTCAAGATAATCTTCATGCCTAAATGGCCCATCTTGGGGAAGTCTGCCCTTGAGCCCCTACACTGTCATGGTAGCCTGAACACACTAATATACAGCATTACCCAAAGGACTGGAAAAATGGTGGGAATTTCAGACATCCTTGAAAATAGGATAAATAGAACATACAAGTATGTGGATTTTATAAACTCCTCAAATTAATCTACATAAAGTCTAATTCCATTTTTCTATTTTCATTATTTAAAATGTTCCTTAATTTTGCACACTGGAAATTTAATATACTACAGGGCTCACTGTTTATCACTCAAATATTGACTGCTGACCAAGGAGAGAAAACTTTCCAAGAGCTACTTAGACTAGGATTCTGAATTTATTCATCAACTTTTGGCATGTTGGGGCACTAAGAGGATGAGGAATCTATAGAGGTGATGGCTATAATGTGAGATGCTGAGGGTACAACATTCTTTTTGTTGTTGCTCCTATCGATCAGTTAACTTCACCAAAGAAATCGACTGAAATTCTCTTCTTAACCATGATGCTCAATATACAGGCACATCTCCTATTTTCAGATTCTAGGTTCTCAGTGCGGGGTATTTGTTGCCTCCTATCAAGTTCTCTTCAAAGGTAAGCTCAAGCCCCGCATCCATCAGGCTCTGCACTCAGCGCGGAGTCCATTTAAGATTCTCACTGCCTCTTCTGTCCCTCGTGCACACTCTCTCTGTCTCTCTATCTAAAATAAACAAATCTTAAAAAAAAAAAATTTAAAGGAGTGCGAAAACCAGTGGACTCTGAGTCTTTCTAATATAATAAAAAAGTCAAAAGTATTTTAAAAGGAAGTAACTCTAATATTAGATAGTTGATTTAATACTTTTAATGCCTGGAAGTTTTTAAGGTTGTTTTACAATAATTGAGGCTGTTTAGAAATTTGTCCCCATAAATGGGAAGAGTAAAAGCAGTGATTATGTACTCCTGCATATGTCATCTTGACACATGCATATATTCCCTTGCATTCACAGTTGTCACTGGCCCTAAAGCATTTTCCCTCTCACCTAACTTTTTACTTATCATTTTTCTAGGGAAAAAGCTCAAAAATTACTGTGTAAGCAATCCTTCCAAACATACATTTATTTATCCAGAACAATTTTTAAACAATTTCGTGGCTCATGGACATCTGACCTCAAAATTTTGGCAAATTGATTGGCTTGTTCAATGTTTTTGCTTCTACATTTTTTATTATCTTGTCATCCCCATATTTTCAGGGTTGAATTTGTTTTGTGTGTAAACTTATATTACTTGTGTTCCCAGGGTTGTTCTCACAAACTGAAAATTCAGCTAAAGCTGATAGTTTTAAAAATGGAGATTTTAACTACCCAGGGCATATGGGAGAATCTTTGAGACCTGTATAATCATATAATCAAATAACTGAAAACAAATCGTGCTCCCCCCACCCCCAAGGGCTTAACTCTAGCTACTACTTTCAGTGATTTAATTTTCTTCCTGTTATGTCATCTCCCACAAGATTGCCTGCAAAACAGACTTGCCAGTGGCACATGAACACTGCAGCTGCCTGGTTTCTGATGGGTTGCAAAACAACATTAAGTAGCTATTTATTTTTCTTCTCTTTCATAGCTGAGAACCTAGTATAGTGCTGCTGCCTTGATTATAATCATTCTTCTTCCTCGATCTACATATTTAAGTGACTTTTGACAAGTAATCTCCTCTCTCTTGAATTTCAACTATCTTATCCACTGAATGTAGACAATAAGATCACTCTTAGAGAATTATTGCAATGACATGCATGTGATACAGATTACTAATTATTCTCCAGTATCCATTCTTCCTTTCCTATTTTAATAATTAAGCCTCTGGGTTTTAGCAGAGCACTAGCCTCCTGATTAAAGCTTATAGATCCCAGACTCCCTTGCAACTAGTTAAGACCCCATGACTAAATTCTAGCCAGCTAAGCCAGCTAATTGTGATGGAAGTGATGTGTTCAACTCCTGGGTAGTGTCCTAAAAGGAAGTTTCTTCTCTCTGTCCTCTTTCTTCCTTCCAGTGCCCAAATTTAACATTATTTCTGGGTGTGTCTATGAGGGTGTTTCCAGATGAGATTAGCATTTCAATCATGGATCACCTTCCCTCATATGGTGGGCATCATCAAATCCCTTGAAGGCCTGAGTAGAACCAAAAGTGGAGGAAGGAGGAATTAACCCCTCTTTCCTGCCTCACTGACTAAGCTGTGTCATCTCATCTCATCTCATCTTCTGTGGCCCTCAGACTGGGATTTACACTACTGGCTCCTCCAGTTCTTGGGTCTTCAAATTTGAACTGAGGTAGCTTTCCTGGGTCTACGGCTTGCAGATGGCAGATCCTGGAAGGTCTCAGCCTCCAGAATCAGGTGAGACAATTCCTCATAAGCAATCTCCATTTGTATCTCTATTTTAGGACACAGATATAGATGTATTAAAAAAGAAACAAGCCCCAAATGGAATCATTTGCCCCCCAGAACAGCAAACCAAGACAAACTTAGAGTTTCAACCTATCCCAGAAAGGTGACCTTTTATTTTTTTTTTAAGATTTTATTTATTTATTTGACAGAGAGAGAGACACAGCGAGAGAAGGAACCCAAGCAGGGGGAGTGGGAGAGGGAGAAGCAGGCTTCCCGCGGAGCAGGGAGCCCGATGCGGGGCTCAATCCCAGGACCCTGGGATCATGACCTGAGCTGAAGCCAGACGCTTAACGACTGAGCCACCCAGGCGCCCCAAAGGGGACCTTTTAACAGTCAATCTGAAATTTCCTGATCAGCATTAGTGAGGTCATCTGCATAATAAAAACTCTGTCCTTGCCTTCCCCCCAAAAAGAGGTCTTGGCCTGAAACAATCCTTTCTTTTCTTTTGCTAATAACTTCTTGCCCCACCTCCTGCCTATAAACACCTTCTATTATGTACACCTCCTCAGAATATCTACTAGGTGGATGGGATGCTGCCCAGTTCATGAATTGCTTAATAAAGCCAATTTTATCGTCAAATTTACTTGGTTGAATTCTGTTTTTCAACAGACCCTACTAGTTCTGTTTCTCTGGAAAACCCTAATACACCTGTAAACATGCAAATTTCGTGAAAGTACTTATCAGATAAAAGAGCTATTTAATCATATATTTAAATGCCTGTGATTTACCTGCTTTGATCTGATTCATCTTCAGGTATCAGATCAAATACTACTTTCTGAATTCTTCTTGATTTTTTTAGGCATCTAGATACTTGCTGTGCCAGATATTCACATAATGGATTATGATGCTTATCATTTCCTGTTATGTATCTTGGCATTTCCTGGTCTCCCTAAAGTAAAAAACTTGATTTCCCTAACCCTTAGCTCAGGCCCTAATTGACTTATAGTAGGTGTTCAATAAATATTAAAAAAAAATAATAACCAATGCCAATAATATTTCAATGCATACAATGTGCCAACCACATCCTGGTCCCACAAGGTAAAAATTATTATTGGTCCCAATGCACAGGTGAAAAGCTAAAGATTAAATAACTTGTCCAAAATTACACAGCCAGTATGAATCAAAGAAGATTAGACCCAAGTTTTATATGATGTCAGTTCATGAACAGTTAACCATAACTTTGTACCCTTCCTTTCTCAGGTGACTGAGAACATACACCAACTATGTGTCTCTTATTGTGCTAGACACAAAGGTAATAAAACAGTCATAAAAATCACTACTTCTGGCTCTCAAAAACAGATATCCTAGTTAAATAGAGGGAAAGAGTTTACACATAAATGCCCAATTGTGTGTGGTAGGTGGGGGGAAAAAATGACTAAAGTCCAAATAAACATCCCCTAATGGTCTCTTTACCAATTTCATCTAAATTCATCAAGGCAAATGTTGAAGTTTAATGGTCTGCCATATGATGGTGGTGTAAAAATTCTTCTCTCCACAAGCATATTTATTTTTAGCTTCATTAGAATGATGAACTTTCTATTCATGAAAATAGCCTGGTAAGAAAAAACACTAGACTATGAGCTGGAATTAGCATAGATTTTCAAAGAAACAAAAACATGAAAAACAAAAAACAAAAGCCAGAAAACATGACTCTTTTTGTTGTACCATTTGAAGATAAGTCGATTGAAGAGCATTGAAGAAGTATTGGATTATATTTGATTTATTCAGGCCCAACTTAGCGTCGCAGAAAAATTTGCTCTCATATTAAGCAAAATCGCTATAGGTGTGAATGAGCACTGTCAAATAGATTGCACACTAACTGAAAGGTCATAAAACAAAGAGTAATCACAAATTGCCTGGCATTTAAATGAAAATGCTCTGACTACAAGAGTTTACAAAACAGATATAACCCAAAAGTGATGACTGTGCCAGATATTTCTATAAACCTAAATGCAGAAAATCATAACTCTCTTATAAATGGGAGGGCTGAAATGTCAAATAAAACAATAGTTTGAGAGCTATCCTCCACCTTTCTAGTATTTGTTTTTGTATATATCTATACATAGTACACATGTTATCATTTTCATGATTCATTCAACAAAATAGTAAGTATCCAGTCTATGGAAGGCATTAGAAGTATGGAGAAAGAGACCAGGGACATTGTCTTGTAGAATGCTGCACATTAAATAGTTCTTTTTTAATTAAGAGTAAGCCATGGCTATTATAGGCTGACCATGTCCCCTCAAAAGATATCTCCCCCATAAATATGACTTCGTTTGGAAATACATTCTTTACAGATGTGATCAAGGTAAGGTCATTAGGATGGGCTAATTCAAAATGATTAGTGGCCTTATGAGAAGAGAAGAGACACAAAGACAGCTAGTCAGGAAGATGGCTGTGTGAAGACGGACGCAGAGATTGGAGTAAGGCTGTCAAAAGCTAAAGAACAACTGGAGGAACCAGAAGCTGGAAGAAACAAGAAAGGATTCTTCCCTGGAGCCCTTGAAGAGAGCGTAACCTTACTGACATCTTAATTTTCAGATTTCTAGACTCCAGAACTGAGAAAATAAACTTCTGTTGTTTTAAGCTCGATAGGAAAGAAGGAAGGAAGGAAGGAAGGAAGGAAGGAAGGAAGGAAGGAAGGAAGGAAGGAAGGAAGGAAGGAAGGAAGGAAGGAAGGAAGGAGCCTATGTTTATTTGGTGCTTAATATGTGTCATGCTTTGAAGTAGGGGCTACCCATGATTTATCTTATTTAAAGAAGTTGGTGTAGTTCTGTACTTTAGAGCCTGGTCTCACATGTCACTGCTTGCCCTTGGCCAAGTCTGATAACTTCTCCGTTCTTCATTTTCCTCATTGGGTGGCTGTAAGGATTAAATATGGCAATACAGGTAAAGTGTTTACATTATCACTATTTTCGTCTCATGACAACTCTAAGAGGTAGGGAGCCAAAAGAGCATGTGCCTTAGTGTCTGTGAGACCTGAAGTCAGATCTTGTTCCACTAGTTTCTATTTTGTGACCTGCAGCTAGTTTGTTCAACAATTTGCACTTTAGTTTCTTCACAATTAAAGTGAGGACCATACCTATTTCTTAAGATGGTTTCATGGATGAAAGGTAATGAACTCAATTTGCCTATCACCGTGCCTGGCAAAATAAAAATTCTCATCAAATAGAAGCTGTTATTGTTAAGAAAATTACATTGCCCTTGGAGCTCACTGCTTCAATTTCAAATTCCAATGGTTGTTCAGAAGCTATTTATATTTTAATAAAAAATTCTGTTGTATGTTCATAATCTTCCATGATTAAAAGCATATACATCCATAATCCCACAGCCCACCAAGCTTATATCTCTAAACCCTTGAGCAAGTTTTTCTTCTATATTACCTTTTATGCTGCACTATTTATTAAAGACATACCAGATGTTTGAAGGGTGAAGGGGTCAGTTAAACTACTGTTCAGTGTCGACATGGTAAATTACTTATCCTACACAAACATGTTCTTCACATCCAGAAGCATTTTTCATAGCTGTTGCTTGCTTAAAAACCAAAGATAAACATATTTGAGATATTCAGTTTTGATTTAGGACTTATATGAATCAACTTAAAAATACTTATTTTCACACTTGAAAATGTTAACTTGTTTTGGTTTCGGTTTGTAATTCATTTTATGATCATTTTATTCTGTATAAATTCCATCTGTCTTTAATTTAACTAAAAGCAATTAATATTTACTAAAGACCTACTGTGTGCTAGGCCCTGGGAATAAAAATACAAAAATGGCACACCCTTTGCTCTCTAAGAATTTACGTCTATTGTCAAATACAAACAAATTAAAGAACTGCAATTATCATTAGAGAAGGGTTATTACATATTTGGTACTCTCTCTAAAAGTGTTCAAAACTATTAGTAATTATTATTACAAAAGCAAGATTAATTCTATTGATCTTTGACTCAAAGTATACAATTCTAACATAATATAAAGTTGTACACAACTTAAGATCTTTTTGTAATTAGTTTATAAGTACACATGCAGGTTCAAATCTTCCAACTAATTTTGTTTTGTTTGTCTATTTACTTGCTTGCTCTTTTCCATTTTAGTTAATTAACTCCATCAGCATTTTATGGTTGGGTAAAAGGGTATAGTGTTGAATCTGGGACACTACAGAATTTCTTTGCCAATGAAAAATTATCTAGGTTGTTAGAAAATTTGAGTATTTTCCAGAACACAGGGGAAAAAATATTTTATTTTTTTAATTTTTTTGGGGGGGGATATTTTAAAATGGAAAAACTCATCATAAAGTAAACTGGGATATAAAATATCTCATATAGTAAATATGTTCTTGGCATCCAACAGATGTTCTATAAATATTTATTGAATAAAACCATCCGCCATGTTTATTGATCAGAGTGAGGTGTTTGAAAATAGATAATGAATTAGGAAAGTGAATAAAGCAGTTCCAAATGTCATCCAACTTCCCATTTAAAAGAGTTAAAAGATGGGTGCCCCTCACTTTTCTATACCACAGATTGAGTGTCCTCAGGGTCAGATGAAATTAGTAACTGTTGCATTGATCTGAAAAATGAAGGTTGAGACATAAAGGTCAAAATGACCTTTAAACCAGATAGTTTTCATATGATTATTTCTTATAATCATCTCAAAAAAAATTCTGGAATACAGGACAGTTCTTCTTATATTCATTTTTAAAATGAGAAATTTAACACTCAGAAAAAGAATTTTTACAATGTTACATAACTAGTAACTGGCAGCATAGAAAGTAAGATTCAAGACTTTTGACTCCATAATGTAATCTTCCAGTGGAAATATGGAGGTCATTTTTTGACCCCTTTAACTTCTGGGCTACTTATTCTCTAACACACTAGATCTGCTTTATGTGCTAGACAATTTCAATATGCTTGTTTAGACTATTCTTCCCCCCCTCTTGGCCTCTCAATTCCTGTATAACTCTCCTCCAGGGTTGATGCCAACTCACCTACCACAGTAACTCATTCCATGACTCCACCTCAACCTTCTCATTTCCAAGTATGTGACTATTCCATGTCTTCATTCCATGCATACCCCTCTTTGACCACCATCTCCTTTCTTTCCAACTTACTCTAGTATTCCAACTCTATTAATCCTTATGTAGCACCATGACTTAAATCCATTGATCTTACACTCTCTTTCTTCTCCTTGAAGGGCTCAATAATTATAGGCAATATCTTCCTTATACTAACCTGAACTCTTTTGTCTCCCCCTTCTTTTATTGTACTATTACATTGATTTGAAAAAAATGAAGGTGAAAAGTGTTAAGGATTTATAATATTCCCCATTGGCACAAAGAGCTGGGGAAAAAACAGCTCTATCTCCCCAGCATGCTGAGAAGTGGATGACTCAATCCTCATTTTATTTGAGAGAAAACTGGTCCTCATGGGATTAAGTGACTTGCCCAATGCAATGATTACATTTTGTGTCAACTTCACTGGGCTAAGGGATGCCCAGATAGCTAGTAAAATGTCATTTCTTGGTGGATCTGTGAGGGTTTCCAAAAGAGATGAGCATCTAATTGGTAGACTGCATAAAGATCACCCTTACCAGTGTAGGTAGCCGCATCCAATCCATAGAGGGACTGAATTGAACAAAAAGGCAAAGAAAGGGTGATTTTTTTTCTCTTTCTTGAGCTAGGACATCCATCTCTCCTACCCTCAGACATTGTTGTTTCTGGTTCTTTGGTCTTTGGGTTTGAAATGGTACTACACCAACATCTTCCCTGGCCTCCAGCTTGCAGCTAGCAGACTGTGGGACTTTTCAGCCTCCATAATCACACAAGCCAATCCCTCATAATAAATCTCTTTCTAAATATCTATGTGTCTATATATACATATTTATACCTATATATATACTCACATAGAAATATATATATATACACACATATATATACATACACCTACATATATATATACTCACATAGAAATTGATTGATTATTGATTATTGATTCTGTTTATCTGGAGAACCCTAACAACACCCAATGTCAAAAAAAATAAAGCAGAGAGTTATAATTTAAACCTAGCTTCCCTGAAGAGACAAAACCTGGTGAAAACATTACCATTTTAGGAATCCAGAAACCCCTAGATTGCAATTCAAAAGCAGACTCTGTGAATTAGTTTAACAGATTAAAATCACTTAGAAAAATAACTGGCAGATAATAAGCTATGTTGAAATTTTAAAGATAATGTCTTTTCATCTATTTATTCATATAGAAGATAGATTCAGTATCTTTGATTTAGAAATTTTGTGGTTAGGATCTTCAAATTCAAAGCAACTCACCATATGGTAGGAAAAATATTAGATAGATAGATAGATAGATAGATAGATAGATAGATAGAAAGATAGAGAGATAGACCAGATAGATCTATAGAATATCTATAGATATAGACTATCTATAGATATCTATTGATACCCATTTTCCCTGGAAAATCCGGAAAACCCTGACTGATACAGGGACAAAAAAATAATTTTGTAACGAACCAATGAAAGTTTATTATAGTTGGGGGAAAATTTTTAGTGATAGACTTGAAAGGAAATGGCCATATTTGAAAGAAGTTTAAGAAAGGAGAATCAACAGAATTTGGTCATAGATTAAATGTGGAGGGAGCCTAGGCATGACTGAGTTAAGTAAAAACACAGAGTTTCTGGTTATATCTATTTGGACTATAGTGACACTCATCAAAATGAGTTCCTACTTGATTTCAGAGATTTCTCCAAGACCTTCTAGGGAAGAAGAGAAGTAGACAAGAGAGTAGGTCAGTCTGGAATTTAGAAGAAAAGTGTAGGCTACAGGAATAATTTGTGTGTCATCAGGATACAGCCAATGATTGAAGGTACAAGAGGTAACATAGGCAAAGAACAAAGAGGGAGGATGAGAAGGAGGCCCCAAATCAAGCTCATAAACTTTTCAACATTAAGAGTTCTTGGGTCCTAAACTATTCCTAGTCCAAAAAGGGCATACCACAAAGAGCCCAGCATCTTTCCCAGATTTCATGCTAAAGTTGGGACAGTTTTAGCTAAAAGGAAGAACTGAGCTTGCTGAGCACAATGGCTGACACTGGACAACCTTATCAAATTTCTAATATATTGTTCTCCCCAAAGATACTTCATAGGTAAAGTAAACTCAATGGTTTCCTCTTCCCTGACATCCGTACTCCATATCACTCCTCTCTTCCTTGGGTGCTCATCCTTTGAGCATGTACCTCTATTAGAAGGGTTGAGGATTTCTACTCTGCCTATCCCAGCAGATGTTTTTGCTCCATAAGGGCAGTAGATATAGCATTTATCTCAGTATCCCCACTATTCATCTGGCATTTATTGGATGTTCAAAGAACTGTTATGAAACAAGTAAGTACATGAAATCTTGTAAGTGTATCTTTCTTTTACCATAGCTATTACCACTAGTTTCATCAGAGCACACCAATATTTCAGCAGTCCTTAAAATCCCACTTCCAAATCAACTTTCTAAAGGCATTTAAAGGCAAAATATGAAGGGTCATAAACCTACATTCAATCTGTGCATTTTTCTTCCATAATGTGTTTCCCGTAATGATAACATTTTAATCAGTACTTTGTGGATCCTTCCAAGAAGGTCATTTGCTCCTGATGTCAGCAATCCATCTTTTGTGCAACAGGAGACCTTGTGTGATGGACAGCTCCCGTACATCGGAAAGCCAGAGCCCAGGACTTTGGCAATGACAATAGAAAAAGATTGTGTACTCTATGCACTGTGTCAACTTATCACCATCCAAGAAGAGAAGGTAATTTGAAGGCTTTCATTCTGTTCATGGACACTGAGGTCAGCCTTAAACATTTTATAGAACTGCCCCCAAAGTGACCTCCTCTAACAACCTTTCCTAAATCTGTCAGGTTCTATGTGTTCAAAATAAGAATTGTGCATTCTACATCTCTACTCAAGGTTACTGAAAATCCTCTTTTGAAAGTGCATCAATGGTTTTAAAAATACACATGCAGAGAAAACTGAAACATGCATTTTCTAAGAGAAACAAAATTAAAAAGCTTCTTCCTTGTTGTTTTTGTTTTTTTGTTGTTGTTGTTTTGTTTTTTAAGATGGAATCAGCTTTGATGTGATGGGTGCACTGAACATGTCAGGCAGAATGTTATCAAAAGAAATAGTTTGAAGCCATTCCTGGGGGAATATATATTTTGATGTCCAACTGTCCTTGTCTTACATGAAAGTTTTTGGTTTAGACAAAAATTTACTTTGACCCAGAAATGACAAACATGCACAATTAATGTAAAAACAACAAATCTAGGCCTTGGAATAGGGGACTTTGAACTCTTTGATTAAAGGCAGTTCAAATAACCTGACCATATATTGCTTTTTTAAGAAACCCCAATTTGTAAAAGGGGGAAAAAAAACTGTTTCACTAGGTCCTCTGAGAAAATGGCAGACCTAGAAGTTGAATCTTGAGTATTCTTTTGGTCCCTGAAAGATCACTAAAATCCATTGCTTCAGCAAAGATAAATGTCCACATCGCTTGACTAAAAATCTTAAGCAGTTAAGGGAATACCTCTCTCTCTCCCACTCTCTCTCTCCCTCTCTCTCTCTCCTTTAGCAAAGCAATTGACAAGAAAATGAGAGCAGAACAATTCTTGTTAGAGACCTGAAATAATTGGCAACCCTCGCTGTTTTCCCCCACATTTCTGTTTTGCCTGAAGCTAACCTCAACTGTGAGTAAGGCCCCTTGTGCATGCTAAAGAAATCAAATCCTTTCTGATTATAATCAAACAAAAACAATATTTCTTAGATGAGATTTTAGCAACCACTGGGCAACAAATATGCCCTTTCAGTGGGCCAGATCATCCAAATCCCAGACAAGTTTCCGATCTGACTTGACATCCACAGAAGAAAACGATATGGTGCCTTAAACTCAGCCCTGTGGCTCTGCCTATGGAACCTCAGCTGGGGCAGTTGCCCGAAGGAGAAATGCTTTCTAAAGAGAACTTTTCACCCTCTTGTCTTCCTCTTTTCTTTAAAAGCAAATTCCCGCTGACCCCTGCTTAGCCTGGAGGCATTTGTCTGACAAGTGGAGGAATAGCTTCAGAAAGCAGAAAGAGAGAAATAAGCCACCCCCTTGCCCTGGAGGATTCCAGATA